>NC_063202.1:20008070-20135570 GCF_017589495.1 Alosa alosa
CACATTTCATGCTTTAAAATATGTATTAAAAACACAGTGTCCAGTGACTTGGATCTATTATTATGAATAAAACTCGACTGAAGAATCGACTGACTTTGAATGACATGAATGTCTGTCAAATTCATACGTTTATGACCAAAGATCAGTTAGATCTGATATCCCACCAAACAGCACACAGCTAGGAAGTGACCATTAAACTGTTGTACTCCACAGACATTGATTGTTACACAGCCAAAATTGTGGCTGAGGAGCCTACTCTTTGACCTTTGACCCTGTGCTCAGGTTGGCCGGAGCGTGAGCGGCGGTGCTTAGCCTCCAGGGAGGGAAGGACAGCGCCACTCGCCGCGACCCAGAGATGGAAGGGGCTATTGACTGAGGAGAAAAAGTAATGGAATTTCTTTGACCTTCAGTGAACTGGATGATGTTGCAGAATCAGATCGATGTCTTCTCTTTCCTCCTTTTCTTTTCCGTCTTTCTTTTCTTTTCCTCTCTCCTGTGCACCATTCCACACCTCTTTGTGAAGAAGAGTGTGAGAGAGAGAGAGAAAGAGAGAGAGAGAGAGAGAGAGAGAGAAGGACTCCTCATGATCATGCTGTGCTCACTTTGTTTGACATTTCTGAAGAGAGTACGTGTAACATGCCAGTTAGAAGGCAAGCAAACAAGAGCAATGAACAAAGTCGTTATGCAAGCATCAACAGACAAACAAGTTTAAAAGTGTACACACATCAACGATACCTCGAATGGGATTCACTAACCAGACGTCATTTAATATATTTGACATCTTCTTTGTCTTGGACTCAGTTGTGTAATTGGAGTTTCATTTATTGAAATTTCTAGTGAAGGTTCTCTAAATTCATTTGAATCTAACAGAGACGGGTATGTCAATAATCAATGATATTGGTCAAAGACACACAGTCTAGGCTAGAGTGTATTTTCTGTTAGAGACTAGTCAGTACGTTGTGGATAAATGCCTCATGTACTATCCCCTCATATGTGATCATCTTCGTCCATCATTACCCTGTGTGTTGTGTTTGCGTATGAGATCTCTAACTGCTTTCTGTGGTGTATCAGTGACTGACATGTTAATAAATGTCTAGAAGTCTAAACGAATGTCGGCCTCATGAAATCATTACTACAGTGAATAATCAATCCACTGAGAGGGTGATGGAGCTGCAGAACAATGCAGACAGTGGAGGAGAGGAAGGGGGGAGGGAGAAGAAAAGAAGTATAATATACTCTGTCCAGGAAGGACTATTAAGAGAGTGTTGACCTTATCAGGACCTTTTATGGGACAGTCCACCTGTAAAAGAGTCCTATCTTCACTGCAGACCACACACACACATGCACACACAGACACACACACACACACACACACACACACACATACACGTACACAGACAAACACACACACACACGCACACTAACATACACACACACACACACACACACACACACACACACACACACACACACACACACACACACACACACACACACACAATGCTACAATGCTTTCCAATTCTCAGTGTTTCACAGTTCTTTGTTAAGATTGGATAGGTGGAGTCCATGAAACAATGAAATGAAACAATGTACACAAAAAAGAAAAGAAATAGAAAACAAAAACAAACACCCATATTGCTCAATGCTCTATCAGACATCATACAGCTCAAGCACACAGCATCGGAACATCTGGAAATTCAAACGCAACTGAATAAAAGAACATTTCCTCTACATTCCATGAAGGATCTTTTTGTTTGTTTGTTTATTTGTTTGATATGTTGGCAATACTTTTGCAGACTGCTAACAACACAGAGCGCATTCCAGTCAGAGTGTTGAATCAGAGGCATCTGAAACTGATTAGGAAGCCCTAGGACATGATGAAAAAGACCAGAGATGTATTTTTTGTGGTGTTATACCTCTGCCCCTTAGGGAGGAGTAACCTGACCCTGATTTGGGCTCAAAGAAGGCAGCCCACACGCGGCTACGCTCCGGTCCACACCACCCACTTAGAAGCGGAATCTGACCTGAACCCGACCCAGGCCTGGCTAGAGTGCGGCTATCTGGGCATCAACATAAAGCACCTCTCAGCTTTAGGTACACTGAGACATGCTCATGATGTTGAGTTAAAGAAGAATTCCGGTGTGATATTGACCTAAAGTGTGTTGAAACATGATACCGAGTGTGAACGTATGTCTCATAGCCCATCTCGGCTTGTCCCCTGCACTCCAAAATCTGGCGCTAGTTAGCCGATGCTACCAACAGCTTTTTTAATGGTGGTGCTTCGGCATCGGGCTAGCCATGCAAATAAATCACTGTTTTACACAATTTACGAGGCTCAATGTATCTCCACACTTCATTGGTAGACTTCCGAGGGCCCTGACATTTAAAACGAGACATTGAGAACTTTGAAAAAGCACTGGTAGTTTACTTACAAGGCGATTTATACAGACAGTATCTTCCACGGGTTTAGAGTTTGCAGCCATCTTGAATTTAGTCACGATAAGTCGAAATTTAGTAAGAATGAACAGGTATGATAAGGGATCAGATTCCAAAAATAATTCAGTGGAAATGCATGGATTCCAGTTGCTGCTAAAGAAACTGGAATCCATGCATTTCCACTGAATTATTTTTAATTTACTGACTTTTTTCTATGTCCATTGTAGAGAGACTGGTGTCGCTTTGAAGTTTTGTGTAATGTCGGTACTGACGCGCTGTTACACATTTCAAAATGGATTCTAATGAGAAAAGCCAAGATGGGTTTCAGAGAGAATGTGCCTCGTGTAAACAAGGGATATTTTCAGCACGACGATGAGCGCTGTTTCTTTTTTCTTTTCTTTTTTCTTTTTTAGAATGGCGCTTTGTTGTTTTTCTTCAGTGAATGGAGTGGAATTTAGCAACCTTGGTACAGTTGTACAAAAATGTCTATCTTCTCATCTCTTTGTTCTTTTTTGTGAGGTCCAGGAACCTTCTGTCTTTGTAGTTGTAACCCTGCAGCGAATACCGCGCCTGATTAGAGATTGAACTACTGACCACATCTCTGATAATTGCAGCCCAATAACACCACAGCCAGCCAAAGACATGCAGATTTATACATCTGTCTCCAAAAATATCAATCCCTGTCTGTTTCTCTATCTCTCTGTTTTTGTCTTCTTCACCCTGCCGCACCCTTCACCCCGCTTTCTCTCTCTCTCTCTCTCTCTCTCTCTCTCTCTCTCTCTCTCTCTCTCTGTGTGTGTGAATGTGTGTGAGTGTGTGTTAGCCTCACCTATTTGATCCATTTCCAAATGTAAATGCCTCAAAAGACTTTGCCATTCAAAGCCGTCCAAATGAAAATATGTAGACCCAGGGCTTTTTTTCTGAGCCCAATCCTACTGCCCCAGCAACCCCAGGCAGATAGAAGCATAGCTATCTCCAGACCCACAGCCACAGACAGTCTGCTAACAGCAGGGAGTCCTCCCTGTCCACAAGGGCTCATTCTCGAGCCAGGGGAGGCTCGGCTTTGCCAGGGAGCCACTGATAAGGTGGAGTCCACACGGAGAGGGGCATTATCACACCAGGGCCCTGCAACATCACTGCACAAGACACGATGGCCAAAAAAAAACAATTGTATACCATGTGCCACACAGATGCTGCCTTCGTGCATCAATAGTACGGGTTTTTTACATGGAGAAGTACAAAAGAAAGGCTTGAATTGGTTTTGGCATAACTGGCATACTTGGAAAAAATATACTTATGATTTTATATTTATTTACCCCCCCGCCCCAAGTGCCGTAGGCTAGTTGAAAATACAATGCCTGCTTGGGGTTTTGAAGGGGGTAGCAAGGATGAGGAGGAGGGGGAAATTATGTTTCTGGTGTGAGCGGACTTGGTTAAAGCTGTGTTCTCTTTAAATTATCATATATAGCATGGAGGTGAAGGAGTGAAGGACTGATCCTCAACATAAAAGTCAGACTGGCAAAGGTTTTCATTGTCACACAATCAGAACAGGATTTTTCAACTTGCATTTCCATAATCCACCAACTGTTTCCATAGTGTTACCATGGCAACGGAGAACAGTACCAAAAAAACTAAATGACAAGAGAGAGTAAGAAAAAAAATCCTTATTTTCCCAAGACTGAAGGTATTTTGTGAGACTCAGTGACTTATTTTCCCTACTTGTCTTTGCATCAAATAACAGGCATAAACCATTGCCAACGTGTAACAGCTCTGAAATACCATTCCACTCTGACAGTCCTTACACTGTAGCAAACAGAATAATGAGTTAGAAGTTTGCAACTAATCACTCAGGTACTCAAGGGAACACTTTGGATGATGGGGCAACTGTTTCCTATCTGAAATGCTGTGAAGATATTTCGTAAACAATGACAATGTAAAAAAGATTTGAAAAGGAAAAAAGTGTTTGAACTATCCAAAATGAGTTAGGCATGTTGGCAATAACAGTCTGGGCTTATATGAAATCTTGCTAGTTTCAGAAATTAATGAGAAATTAATCATCTTTCTCTGTAATTTGGTATTGAATACTAATGTATTGGAAACAAACAAATGGTGATGAATATTTTTTTTTGTGTTGGTATAGGCAAGATACTAACAGAAAACACAGTGCTGCAGTAGAGAGCGGTCAAGCAAGATTGTTTTGTGACCCGCTGTGTCCAAACTGGATTAGGATTGTTTGATTACATGGCGACCCATGAAAATACAGCCGATGTTGCCAAAACAGCCAGTGTAGAGAGCTCATAGCGCAGTCTTCAGATGATTCATTTAGAGGGAGGAAAGCTTGGCCTTTTACTTAAGTTTCATCTCTTTGATTCGCTACTGTGATTCCCATCTAAAAACAAGGCACATGTCCCATATACTAATCCATGAACGGATGGAATGATATGTTTAGAGTTATATAGTTATATTTCATTTTAAAATAGTGTTTAATAGTGTTACATAGCCCTGTTCTTCCCCTTTTCATGTTATTATCTAATGCCATTGATTAGGGATGAATAAATTACAACTCAGGTTGATCTGTGGGTTAGTTAGAATTTCATCCCACAGAGTTCCTAGGAAGAACAAAACAAGCATGTCCCCCTCAAAGTATATTACGAATACGGCCTTGTAGCATGAACACCCACGCCCATGTTTTTCCATACGCACAGTCGGAGGTAGGATTCAAACCCATGAGAGCGAGCGAGCGAGCCTTGCTCTCGGTTTCTCTCTATCTCTCTCTCTCTCTTTCCCTGCTCTCTCTCTGCTCCCTGCTCTCAGTCTCTCTCCCTTTTCCCGTCCATCTCCCTTTCTCTCTGCTCTCTCTCTCCCTCTCTCCCTCCCTCTCCCTCTCTCCCCTCCATCTCTCTCTCTCTGCTCCCTGCTCTCCCTCTCTCCTCCATTTCCCTCTCTCTCTGATCGCTCTCTCTCTGTCTGCTCTCTGGCGTTGAAGGGCTCTATCATTCTCTGATTGTCCAGAGAGAGGGACTGCTGGAAGTAGCTCTCAGAATCAAAAACAAAAAAATGTTGTAAGGGAAAGAAACAGAACTGGGAGACAGGACTGGTGCCTTTCTTATAGGAACAGAACTGGGATATGGGGCTGGTGCCTTTCTTATATAAGAGACCAGAGTGACACTGCATCTACTAATATGATGGTGGAATCTTAAAGATTCATTGAGTTTAATGTAGTCAAGCCAAAGTCAGCATTTAAGGGAAAAATTACTGTAAAATTGAGTGAAAATGTAGGACATTAGGACATTAGGACACTAGTAATTTCACCACTGCCGTACGGTACAGACATCAAGGTGCAGTTGCCAAGTGCTTATCATTTGCTGCTCCCTCAGAATTGCTTAATCATCCCATCAGCAAAACCTCCTCTGCTCACATGCTTGATCGTTCTAGCTTCTCCCTTCCCTTACAATAGACTCTGTGTTTGAGACAGTCCTGGGTCCTTATCTGACCTGTATGTGACCAAACCTGGGGACACTGATGTAATATGTTCAGGTGATTTTACAGAACAAGGAATAGGAAAGGGCGTGTCTTTGCCACCTGTACATGAATCTTTCTTATATGGTTCATAGAGAAATTATTTACAGAAATACATTTATATACATTATTTACAGATGATTTAATAGAGAAAGTAACTGGAAATGGTGTGTTTTAACCACCTGGCCATTAAAGACTGCTCAATGACTTAAATTTCCCAGAAAGGGTTCTTATCAAGTGTTCCCTAATGGTGTACGTTGAAGCTCAGATATACAGAACAGGTGTAACATGTAATATAAATTGAACAGGTTTATCAGTATGGCTATCGCCATTAATAATCAAAGTACATTTTCTGTACCTGTGGTTGGGAATGCTAAGTGCAATAGGAATGAGAGAAAGCAGAGAACCTTATCTGTCGTCACGCATCACATTGTATCTTGCTTGCCGCACATCTGGAAATTCTGGTTCCCACAAGAACACAGCACATGACAGCTCTCCTGATATGCCATCATCTCAGACTAGGGTCTACTAGGTCAGACTAGGTCTGTTTCACTACAGATATATCAACAGTGTTGGAAAAATACCCATCTTTGTTTGTAATTTCTAATGATCACTACTGTATGTAAGTAATAACAATGGCCACATTATTTGACCAGTGCAGGGTTCGGTAGCTCCACAGTGTCACCATGTTTGACATTATTTGTATGATTTCAAGCCAACCTAAAACACAATACTCTACACATACTGCAGCTAACTTTAATTTAACTATAAAATATTACTCTTTTCACTGTCCCTGATGTCACTGTGGTTAATGGTACGTTTTCTCATACACTGGGAATGGTGCCTCAGCAGCAAGCAAAGGTACAGCAGCTATCAAAGACAATGGTACAAAAAAAAAAGAAACACAACTGAAATGTAAAATCACAAGAAGGTTGTTTCATCCATCAACATGTCCAATGGGGGCCATACATCAGCAGCGAATGAAAAGAGACAGGGCACCATTACTGATCCCTGCTCAGACTCGGTTAAAGGCCAATAAACAACAGAAGAGGACATGCACAAGGACGACGGTATCTGGAACAGCAAGGAGAACTCCAGCTATATGCTGCGCTAGGTCTAAGGCCCGCATCGCCTGACCGGTACTGTATGCTTCTCTTACTCTTGCTCTTACTTGTACGTCCTCACACAATGCACAAAGAAAGTCAGTCAATGAAAGTTGTGCAGTGGTGCTAACCTTTTAAACTCTCTGTCCATACTATCTATGGTCGCACAGCAGTAGCTTCCACTAAAAGAGTATTTACTCACTGACTGCAGGAATCCAAGCAGACACAATGCTCTCATTTACACTGCTGATCATGACACCACGACCTTGGTGAAATGCGGCACAAGGCTGCTATTACAAGAGTGAATAGGCATGATGCCATCGTCAAAACACATGGCAGAAGAGTGAATATAGGCATGATAACATCGTCAAAACACATGGCAGAGGGGGATAGGCCTAGGCCACTGGCACACTGAAGGAGTATGCACTGCCTCTGCATTAACATGGTATGCTAATGCCACAGCTCATGCTTCGAAATTAAGTTAGAATAGAAATGAATCGCTTTAAATGGGCAGGTCATTTTCAGTACAATTGGAAAGTGAACAAGGGTGGTGGTGAGATTTAACAGAAGAATAGTAACATAAAGTAAACACATACTAATAAAAATACTATTTTATTGAGATAACCCTTCAAAGAGATAATAATAGCAATAATAATATTTACAGGACAGGGTAGTGGACACATGAAAGTAGTTTTTCTGCATCAGTACACACTGAAAGAAAAGAAAAAAAGTCTGAATACAGATATCCTAAATAATCATAGAAAACAGTAATACTGAAAACATAGCAGCAATGAATATTTCAGAGCTTTGACATACAAACTGACAGCCCGGCTTTGAGGAATAATACAGGAACAAACTTCATCGCACTGGTAAATTAAATGCATAAATCAAGATTCAGACAGAAAAACAACCTGATAACATTCATCACCCTCATCCATAAAGTAGTCAGGCCATTTCATGTGAGCCAGCACGTGCCAAACCATCCCTGTCTGACAAACACAAACATATCCAGACCCACCCAGACTCTCGCAAAATCAATTACCCCCACGTTATCTGGGTCAAAACACACTGTAGTCTTAATGGCACCAGGGTTTTCAACAAACCCATGTTTACATAGAAATTATATTTTATTATTTTTTCTTCACAGCATTGAACCAGAGTGCTGTCAGTGTGCAGTCAGTGGACATGGACGAGCAACAGAAAAGTATGTTACAGCATGATAACACAATGTTCTCACTTTCTATGCAAGATAATGTTCAAAAGAGTATAAAAATACCAATAATTAGCTTATTAATTACATGTACGGTGTACTGTAGATGGGGAACTACTAAGCGTACTTACTTAGTGGAGATTATTTAAGGAGAGGCAAAAAGTAGTCGATGACTCTGTGGAAGTATTTGGGTTAATCAGTCGTCTGTTTTAGTTTTTAGAAGCCCTGGCTGTCTTCACACATGCGGATGCAAGGACTGCTTGTATGGTGGGATTTCAAAACTGAATGGTGGAATCACAAAACCTTACAGCTGATATACATCAGTAAGACTAGCATCACAGAAGCACAATGAATGTGCAGCGACAATCTGTCAGTATCAACTTGATACAAGCAGTATCTTCTACATAAATTTTTTAAAAAATAAAAAATATTTTCTACATCAGTTATTTTGGTTGAACCCTCTTAAAACGCATCCCAGAGAAACACATACTGAGGAAGGTGTGTGTTTTCTTTCTTGGGTTCACTCCCCTACAGTGTGCGAAATGTCAAGAGGAGAGCAATAAATCTCTAGGCAAACTCAGATGCGTGTGCTCAATTCCAGTCGAACGTCCTGCCCACCAGCTCAAAGAACTTGCGGTTGGGTTCGTGAAAGTAGCGGAAGAGCTTCTGCAGGATGCTGGGGTCCACGTGCGGGTGTGCCCGGCCCTTGGAGTCGTGCAGACAGCGCTCCCTGCCGTGGTCTCGCAGGCAGTAGAAGCCCTTGGTCTTGTTGAAGTAGAAGTTGGAGGCGTTGATCTGCGGCTCCAGCTCCAGGAAGCGCTCCACCTGCTTCATCTCGGGCAGAGGGTCCCTGATCAGCTGGTCCCCGTCCACCACGTGGATGCGCTCCAGGGGGAAGTAGCGCAGCCAGTTCTCCATGTGCTGGTAGTAGAGGCTGCGGTTGAGGGCCCGGTAGCCCAGGTTGATCTCCCCGTCCTTGAGGAGTACCGA
Organism: Alosa alosa; assembly: GCF_017589495.1. Taxonomy (NCBI): domain Eukaryota; kingdom Metazoa; phylum Chordata; class Actinopteri; order Clupeiformes; family Clupeidae; genus Alosa; species Alosa alosa. Next base: position 20,017,329 of record NC_063202.1, read on the forward strand.
CTCAATGGGCTGCAGTCGCTTGTGCTTCTGCAGCCGGTTGTAGTAGACCTGGGTGTAGTCCGAGAGCACGCGCTCGGTGGGGTCGCGCAGGATCAGCAGCAGCTTCACGTCGGGGATCACGCGCCACACGCGCTCGGGGACCTTGGCGGAGGTGAAGTAGGCAGGGGTCTTCTCCACAGTCATCTGGCCCGGGAAGGAGAAGGGCATCTGGGTTAGGTACCAGGGCAGGCCCCGCTGGAAGTGGCTCTCCCAGTCGAAGAAGTGCACCTCGTTCTGGGCGGCGGCCACCGCGCTGTGCAGGCTCAGCATCTCGATGAGCGCCCGCGTGCCGCCCTTTCGCACGCCGATGATGACGAGGTTGGGCAGCTGCTGGAGCGTGCCGTTGGGGTGTGCCGATGGCAACGAGGAGTCATTGAGGGGGGACAGGTCATCAATGGCGACTTGCAGGGGGGCATGGGAGGAGGGGGACGCATGATCGTCACGGTCCGTGGGCCTGGACGGCACAGGAGGTGACTGGGCGACGAGGAGGAGCAGCCCGAGAAGGAAGGCCGCCATCAGGGTGGACCTCAAGCGAGTGGACTTCAGCCTGACAAACGGGGCGAGAGCGTATCCCACATCGAAAGAAACGCCGCCAGAGAACCTCGATCCAGGTAGGAAAACAGCAGGACGGCTCTCTGCTCTGTGTAGTTCTCCTCACTGCAAGGCAAAAATACATGGTACATAAAACATAACCAAACAAGCTCTTTAGCTGTTAAATACCCATTACCTATATTTAGGAGCACCCTTTGGCCATAGCCATTATTCTTGACTGATGAACTCTCAAAAAACACAACCTATTTCTCAGTTTCCTTCATTTCAAACAAACACTAAATATTTAGACAGTGTATGATACAGGCAATAACAATAAGTTCAGTGGAGACATGTATAAATATTGGCATAACCATCACTTAGATGCAAACAGGGGAGTCTATTTAGCTACACCCATCATGTTAATTAATTTGCTCATTTACAAATTTACATAAAATAACAGAACACCTCACAACAATTTAGGCTACTTCACCCTCTCATATTATCACTTATGTGGAGTGGATATGTTATATGTTGTTATAGCTACTCCGCGGGCGCGCGCTCTCTCTTGCCCAGTCCATTCGTCCTCCTTTCATGCAGGCGACACATACTGTATCTGCATGCCAGGAAAGTATTCTTCCATAGTAGACAATTGATAAAAGCGACTCACTCTCGGGTTTTGGCCATTTCATTCAGCCATCATATTCAACTAAATGATCGAATGATGTAGGCTACTTTCCATTAGTGTTCCTTTTATATCAATACGTCTCCTATCGAGAAGAGCCACTGAAAGAAACACCGAACTACAAAAATGAAACCACCATACGCTGCCTTTAGACTATTGCATATAGCCGACGTGAATGGTAACTTAGAAGTTCATGCATACTTCAATCTACTGATCTCTCCTGCATTGCACTTGCACAAAACAGAAAGAAATCCCAATCCAAAAACATTTCAAAGAAGTATGCAATTGACCCATAACTGCCAATCATTCACAGCCTTCAGGTGTAGAAAGTCTGACAAACGTAGAAAGTCTGAAAGACAAACAAAGCAGCTGCAGTCTAGTGTAGCAGGGAACCCCCGTTACAGAACCTCGTTGACCGCAGAAGTGGTAACTCAAACACCCAGCAACAACAACGTCCGTACCTTGAGCTTGTGAGTTTGTTGTGGCCAAGTCATCCTACTACCACGGTTGGGTGATGAACAGACAATGATCCAGAAGTCCAGGTAAGGTATTAGAGCCTGTCTTAGTCAGCAGAGACCGGAACTATTCTGACTAGCGAGAGGAAAATTCCACAACACCAAGCAACTTCAATGCTGCATATTTCGCCCGACCGAAACTTCGACCGTCGTCTGCGGGAAAAATGACAGTCTCACTCTCATATCGCTTGTAGCTCACACACAAACGCCCACTATTTCACGGCGATACGCTCGGCTTAAATCCCTCCCACTCCGTGACTCAGCCTACCGAATAGATTTGACTGAGTATTTTGTAATTTCGAGGAAGAGTACATTGCGAAGAAATACCAACAAGGAGCACTCCCAGGATAAAGTCATGGGGATTGGTCACAAGTAAACAGTTGGTGCACTTTTTTGCATTTAATGTACTGTGTGGACCTGTGATCATATGGCTGACATCGTCCAAACTATAGCATTTTTGAGACTGCATGATAACCTACTCTAACTTAGACTGCATAGGCTAACCGTGTTTTCTCTCACTTACCTTGGAAACATAAAATCACATGAAGCAGATGTCTGTGGTGGCGTCAAGTATCATGAGTCAAGCACGGTTACACGGTGACTAATGACTAATATTGTTTGATTTCATCAGAGGGAATACCATAAAGCCAAGTGTTATCACATTGGCCAATAATCCTTATTTCTCTATGACATAACGCCCATTTCCTGGTGACTACCCATGTATATATTGTTTTATTTAAGGGGACATTTACAACATTGTAGGCCTACAAGGATACAAGGAAGTTTATTGTCACATGCATATACAGTGCTGGCCAAAAGTATTGGCAGTTGACTGAAAAGAGGAATATAAAATCATCTTTTGGAAATTGATCTTAATGCCTTAAGTGAAAAATTAGGAAATATCTAGGGGTGTATGACCCCTGTATTTTAAGGAAGAACGTTTATTTATTTATGATACATTATTCATTCACTAAGAAAATTGGTGTCCTTAAAGGTTAGATATTTCCTCATTTTTCACTTAAGGCATTAAGATCAATTTCCATAAGATGATTTTATATTCCTCTTTTCAGTCAACTTTAGCATGGGTGCCAATACTTTTGGCCAGCACTGTAGTTGGATGTAAGAAATGCAGTGAAATTATTTCTGGTGTCAGCTTGGGGTTCATCAGGTTTTCAAGGTTTTCATCAACACATTGTCATCTTCCCTGATGCTCTGTTTGAACCCAGGGCCCACGCCATGGCATTGACAAAGCCAAACAATGATGGCACAACTTCAAACAATATTGGAGCACAAGGCTAGATTGGCACAATAAATGTTATTCACTGTAGGGACATTCTTCGTAAGGCTGTCATGTAAACTATACAGCGAGAGCAAACAGTTAAAACAAAACTGTCAAAATAGCCAAAGGTCATCTTGTTCTGATTGTTGTTCTACAACAATACTGTGTATCCACACAGTGTATCAAACCATTCAATTTCACAGTCCAAATTGTTCAGGTTATCAAAAAGGAAATCTGTTCAAAACAGACCAACATAAACCTCAGTGTCAATGGTAAGTAATTATGATTAAGTATGTTTATTCATAACTTGGCATCAACGTCCAAGAAATGTGTATGTTCAGTGGTTTATACAGGGTTTTTAAATACAGTCAGAGCAATACTGCTGATCTGCTTTCATTTAAACACTATTTTAGAAAATGTAGAAATATATTGATGTTCCCAATATATTGATGTCCCCATTTTTTCACACAAAATGCAGTTTTTAGAGAGGGAGGGTAATTCACCCTCTAAAAACGTTTTTTTATGGGCACTAAGGAAATTGAATATTACCCTCGGTGGACAACCCAGTTTGTCTCATTTGGAGCAGGTTGGATGGTTCACTGGATCCCCACCCACGACTGCGGTAGAGTAACAATTTCACATTACAACGGACACTATCCATCAAAACACAAAGCCCAATGAACCAAAACAAGCCTTGTATGAACTTGGCATGACTCCTGCCACAGCCTTGCCGAAACATGATCCACGGAGCGGCTTGAGCTTGTTATGACCGGAGGTTTATTGAAGGTCATCCAAAACCCTTATCTCTAATGAAATATCAGTGTTTAGGCAAGGTCGTGCAAATCAAATGGTGATAGTGCATGATATGGCATGGGATTGAATAAATTAATAAATATGTTTGTGATTCATCATGTGGTTCCTTTATTTCCCTGGTCACAAAGGGCTGTCTTGCATATTAGACGTGGGGAATGATTTTATGTGTCTATCCATTTGGTAAAATCTCTGAACAATTTCCATTGAGCAATTTTCCACTGAACTGTGGTGGAATTTAATGCATCAGATATATCCCAATGAGTCTCTGTATGTGCAATATGTGGGGATTTGCAGTGTCCTCTATTTGTTGAAAATATAGTAAGTGATTTTCCAAACAACATTATAGGGCTAAATGGTATATCTGAAGTTATTGTAGACCTTGAGTGTATGTGTATACAAGGTTATGACTAAAGAAATGACCACACTATTTCTCAGGCTAATAGACTTCCTTTTTGGGGATGTATCTTAACTGCTGACTCTGCCTTGCAACTTCCCCTCATTGATTTTGCATGTGCAAATCTATAATCTCATGACTTTCCCCCAAGACCCTTGTGTGTGGACGGACTTACTGTCAGCACTTTGTGCACAGAGGAAGTGTTGTTCCACTTCAGGATCAAAATTTATCTGCATACATTAACATCCCAATAGCACAATAACACAGGGGAAAGACCACTCTGCTGTGAAACTCAGTGGTCTGAGGTGACGATTGATTCTGTATGCAACAAAAATGGACAGAAATATTTAAAATATCAACACTGGACAAAAGGCAAAGCCACACACACAAAGTGACTCTAGTCTTGTACTTAAGTCTAAGTTCTCTATATGTATTTCCTGATAGTGGTTTTAGATCTAATTTGGATTTCTTGCTGGATACCACCCCATGAGACATATGATACAGTATGTCTCTTGCCTTAAATAAACAGGAGTCAAGCTTACAACAATGTTATTTTTTTAGGTAACTGTTGAAATATTTAATATGGTCTGTGTCACATTCCAACTCATAGCAGTGAGACGTGTTCTTTAGAACCATTTCTTTCACAGCTACCATCAAAATACAAAGGGGTTTATTTATGATTTGATTATTAGGTCTTCTAAAAAAGACAGCTTTGTGATTCCCCATGCTTGGTCCCAGAGGCTAAAACCACTCCATATATATTTAAAAACATTGAAGAGCACTACAACCATACCCCCAGCGTGATATGAGAAACATTTTTTTTTTCTCACAACAGGCCTTGTCATATGAACCATTAATATTGGTTTTGGCAAGGGGAAATAATACATTAAGGTTGTTCCTATGACATGCAATTAGTATGTTAATGCAAAAGTTTGTTTTTAATGGCATTGGTTATGTGAAACTGGAGCATGTCATGGCACCACATTACAATTATGCCTTGTTCCACTGAATCAGAAAACTAATTAAAAACATGATAACTCCATTAACCCCTGGAACATATCGTTTATAGTCTTGCCAGTAATGAATTTCAGTTATATTCAATATACTGATAAATTGAAAGGCATAATATTACATCATAATTACTACATGCTATACCTGCTATCCCACTATTTTTTGTCACAGGGCCACTAACTGTTTTCATTATTCCATATATATAAAGCTTTTTTTGTTTATTTATTGCCCTCACTTGAAAGGGCGGTAGCATGCAGTCAAAGTCAATCCTGAATAGGAATTACAGTGAATAATGGTGTGGGTCATTCTACAGAAAAGGTGTAATTTGGGTGATGAAAATCTGCATGTATGTAAACATGTATTTCAACATACCCAAAACTTGTTTAATAGCATTAATAGCCTCGTAAAATTGATGAATCCTCAAAGAGTAGACCTTCATTTAATTCTATATTTTTTGTATTATTTTCTAATTCGGCTACACATCAGGAAAGTAACACCAATGACAATTTAGTAGAAAAAATGATTTTGTTTTCAAAATGGCTCATGTCATCAGCAATATCAAAATCACCTAATTATTAAACATACTTAATTAATATACTGTATGTATTTATTATTTTTTTTTTCACACCCACAGCTATAAAATGAGTAACACAAATGACATCATTAAAAGCCTCACTTTAAAATTCTAAAACAAATCATGATATGTTAAACAAATGACACAAACATTATGCCTTTGTCCACTGTACTTCTTCAACTAACCTCTTGACTCAATAGAAACTTCAAAGAGTTTGTGCATTATTTTGAAAATAAAAAGTGTTTTGTGTATACCAACACCAATGACTTCATTTTGACAAAAAATATTTTATGTTATTTACATTAATAATGTATTTTTTTACCATTTCAGTGTTATATTGATTGTATGTAGTGTTTAAATGTATATGAGATTTGATTTAAGAAAAAACATTGATTTAATATTTTTAAATGAAAAGTGCACAGCTCAACTTCTATGTATGATCAAAGTGACAGGGCAATTCAGGAATTGAAAAAAAAAAAGTCTGTCTTATCTGAAAGACAGTCTATATTTATTGAATATATATATATATATATATATATATATATATATATATATATATATATATATATATATATATATATATAATTATGTGATGGTTGGGTCAAATTAAATTATTTATCGGTCTGCAAAAAGGAAGGGACAGGCATTTCCACCTTTTTGTAGCTATCTGGTCAATGGTAGACTTCATAATGACCAAAGAATGCAATGTCTATTTCAACCAAACAATGGGCAGTTAGGAGCAAGGGAACCTGTCATGGGAACCCATCGTGGGTTGTGGAGAGTGGAGAGGGTTTGGTCTGAGACGCCAGACACCACTGATGAGCCTTCTGGAGGTGTCGTGGGCCTAATTCAACCAAACACCAAAGAATGAAGGTGACTGGTTGAGAACCCTAGTGAAATGTTCATAAAGGCTCTGATGGTGATGTTGTTTACTGCTGTTTTGATTCATTGGTTGGGAATTCAGGTTACTGGGCTTGCTGAGAGCCTGTGTCAGTGAGGCATAAGCACTTGCTAAAGAAGCCTATTGTTGTGCATGAAGGCTGCTGCTGCTTTGTTGGTGATGTTTTTCTGATTTGATTCTTTGCTTGAGCATTCAGGCTGCTGGCTGCAGGGCCGGATTAACCAGGCAACTGGGCACTTGCCTAGGGCCACAGGACCAGTAAGGGGCCCTGGGCACAGTCAAAATATTATGTTCGATCACGTTACAAAGGCAGTCCGCACTTCCCTAATCATATGCAGATTTGTGCAACCCGTTCGATCAAAATATTATGTTAAATCACGTCAGAAACAGTGTCTGTAGCTGCCTGCACAAATGCCGCCTTCCGTCAGCTTTGACACTGACACGCTCAGTGAGTGAAGGCGAGCTATCACATCGAAACAGTTCATAACATCCAGACTAGGCTACCCATTCCGATTCTGTGCCCAGGGCCCATGGTCATGATAATCCGGCCATGGCTAGCTGCACATGTTTTACTGTGAAGGAGGTCCTTCACAGATCAACATGAAGTACATCCTTTTCATACCGTTTCTGTACATTTAAAAAGTTAGAAGAAACTTTGGTTTCTCTGTGGCGACCCTCTTCCTTAGTATCCCAGAAATGTAATGATATTTTGAGCTGTCAGTGGCTTAAAGTAACAATTTACTTTGACTTGAGCGGGTTTGCCCCCAAAGCTATTGCTATGTCCGAATTTCATTGTAAATGCATATTCTGGTCTTACTGGAAAACTACTTCAAATCACATAATTTTGCATCCCAACGGAATCCCCTCCCCACCCCCATCTACCACCCTCTACTTTAGCTTCCCTTGGAGTCTGAGGCAAGGGAACATTTGGGTGTGCGATGCATCCAACCAAATGCTCTGTCCGCCTACCCCACCCACCACCCCCCAGTCTAGAGCAGAGATGTCTTCTAACTGCCTTATTCACACAAAAAAGGAGCACAAGTGGGACAGTGGCTCAGGGTCATAGACTGTGGACGCTCCGCAATACTAATGGTGGAGACAGAGAGGAGCATCTGGGTCCCTTCGGGAGCCGAGCTTAGCTGAGGTAACGTCAAGACGCGCACCTGGCCTGCATGGCTAATCTGAAATTTGACATTGGCATATAGCAAAAGGCATTGTATGGAATGGCAAGTGCTTGAGTTGAACAGTTCAAGCAGTGCCTTAATTGTTGAGATGGCATTGCAGGGACATTTGTGTGAGAAGAGATCAGGTCATTCATGGCCAGGGGTATAGTGGTAAAATAAGAGGTGGGTAAACTATGAATGCGCTATTTAATTTTTTAAAAAGGCATTCGGAACATGTTCGATGATGGTGGCAGGGGCATCGCTGGGGATGATATGGGGATAATACTATATATTATCAGGGGGCCCCAGAATTATGTCTGTCATGGGGCCCCAAAGCAGTGCCCCCAAAGCAGTGAAGTTATTGTCCAATGTTTACATGTTTACAGTGTGATTTTTTAAATGTTAAAAGTTGCAATTGGTGAATAAACTATTTTAAGAGGGGGATATACTCTAATAAGAGGTGGATAAACTCTTTCTGAAATTTCAGAGGTGGATAAACTGCATTTACTTGCGTTAGCCTCCACTACAGCCATGCTCATGGTATATGACACTATGCTTTGAAAGGAGAACCGTGACATGAGGTCACGTTGGGGTCACCACTGAAAGGAGGGGGGACAATGCGCTCCTTACGAATGATGAGAATTGTGTTGGCCGCTCAGGTTTGAACTTGTATCAACAATAGGACAGACTGGTGAAGCAATGGTAATATTACGAGAAACCATGATTAATCTGACTCCATAAAATTAAGAACTTGACCTTGAATAATTACCAAGTAGTTATCAGCTATAACAGAGTATTAGCACTCAGGTAGGTAAACATACTGTAACAAAGGAACAAAGTAAGCTTAACCAAACAACAAACTTAAATGTAAACTTAACAAGTTAACAAGTTAGAATGTCAAATATACCAGATACAACAATTTATCAAACATAAAGTAAAATACAGACCAAACCTACAAGTGAGAGAGAGAGAGTGAGTGACAGAGAGAGAGAGAGAGAGAGAGAGAGAGAGAGAGAGAGAGAGAGGCCAGCAAGGCCTCCTCCAGAAGAAATGAGCAGGCAGGACAGAACCTAGTCAGTCAAAGGAAAGAGGAGAGTAAAGAGAAGCCAGAGAGAAGTGAGAAGAGTCTGTGTTCTCCCCTTTTATCTAAAACCAACTCAACACATAGATAGGATCCACACATGGAGACCATGGACGTCCACAGGGTATCCTTATCAGATCAACAGTGGGAATGTCTTCATCAGAACACAGACCATTTTCTCCCAGACTACAGAATATATACTTATTTTCCTGTTCTACAACTGACAATACTATATTTCTCACATGGAGACCTTCAAATGATATCAAACACGAGCAGATTATAATTTCTCCTTTGACAAATATAGTTAGAGTTCATGTATTTTCCTGTGGTCCAAGAGAGGCTCAGGACCGAGTTAAGCCCTACGCAGGGTGGCAAGAGCAGAGGCCAAATGGGAGCTGACTCCAGAGACTTTCTAGTTCACTGTAGTAGTACTTTTGATTACAATGGCTTTTGTCAACATGAGATATTTAGGTATCCAAAATCCTGGCCTTGCAGCTTCATATATCAAGACTGAAAGACAAAGTGGCTAATTCAGACAGGTCTAATATATGCTGCCATGGGCAGATATGAATGAATGTCCTCATGCATGTTATGAGAACTGAGAGCAGTCCAGGAAGTGATTGAAAAGAGCATCACTGTGATAATCATCAGCATGAGAGGAGATGATGAGAGGAGGAACTAAGACAGCAGAAGTTAAAGCAGAAGTAAATGGCAGAAAGGCAGCGCAGGGCAAGGTGACCGCAGGTCATTCAACACACTTCTGAAGTCAATGACCCATACAACTATAGGAATGAGGGTCTGACTGTGTGTGTGTGTGTGTGTGTATGTGTGTTTGTTTGTCTGAGTGCATAGGTGTGCAAGAGACAATGCATTTATGTGTTTGTGTGTAAGCAAAGGTATGTTTGTGTGTGAAGGGATGCTAAAACATTATTCATTTTTCCATTGTTTCCATTGTGTGTGTGTGTGTGTGTGTGTGTGTGTGTGTGTGTGTGTGTGTGTGTGTGTGTGTGTGTGTGTGTGTGTGTGTGTACATACATGAGGGTGGGCCAGTTACATTAAGGTCAGGTTGAAACCTGTTTGTTTTAGTTATCTGTATTTTCTCAACCTTGGGAAAAGGATTGCGGCTGAATCACAGGAAATAGGAGCAGCAGCACCTGAGTCACATCAGGTTAATGAGCCAAGACTAGTCCAAATGAAGTCAGGCGGTTTGTGAATATTCCCACTTTCAATTGAGGTCCTCTCTATCTCTCTCTCTCTCTTTCTCTCTCTCTGTTACTTTCTTAGCTTGCTCTTCTTTTCTTCTTTTTTCTTTTCCCTCTTCGTCCCTATGAGGGGAGGCAGTTCTTATACTGTATAATGATTCTGAAAGACTTGTTTTCAGCTGGTTATATGGACTGTAATGTCTTACTGCCTGCAGATGCAGATTTTAAATAGTGTCTCACTCTTTCTTACCATGTTTCGGTCTTTCAACTCTTTCAATCTCTCTTTCTCTCAAACACATAAAACACAAACACACAGGTACACATGTGCACACACACACACACACACACACACACACATACACACACACACACACACACACACACACACACACACACACAGGACTGACAAACATGCTGACACACAAATGTTTGTATGGGCTGAGGCAAAAGTGATCAATGTCTCAATTTAGAACATAACTTGGGGTTAGTGTCGGGCTCAGTGTTGGCACAGATGGCTGTGTTGTGGTGGTGGTGGAGCCAGCATTGACAATCTCTGCTTCCACACGCCGCCAGTGTAGAAGAGCCACTCTTTACGGGCAATTATCGTCCATGTGGATCCAGCCTGTAATCCCTCAGATGGAGGCCTCATTATGGTGATGCGTTCGGCACAAGCCTCCTCCGAAGCCCCCTGTAATGACCCCCACTTCTCTTCTTTCTACTGTGTTTTTCCCAGACAGGGAAATTCTTGCAGACAATGAAAGCACCTCAGGGCTTTTGATCATCCTCACCCTCTGATTCCTTCTCACATGCTATATGTCTCTCTTTCGAGCACACACACACACACACACACACACACACACACATACACACACACACACACACTTGTTCCCACCTTTTTATCTCCCATTCGCTCACTTTCTATCTGCAACAGATTCGTTGTTAGAATGAGAAACTCAGCCAAGTTCAGTTGTAGCCCTGAACTGAGGATTTGTTGTTCCATCATGATATAAAATATTTATTGCCTCTTTCCTCCCTTGCTCATCAGTTCCAGTTCATTAAAGTCCCTAAATCAGAGACTATTTATCTGTTGTTGATTGTACTAAATGTCTACATTTGTGTCCTGCCATTTTGCTCTCAGGAGTTATGACATATCCATGATAACACACTTGAGGGATCTGTCAGATTATCATAGCTACATATTGCATTAAGATATTGTAAAATATGGACTGTACTGTCTGTATATCATCTGCACTAAGTGGCTTTTCATTTCTGCTGTTGAGAGTGATATGCAAGGAATACATTTGTGTTGGCGTCTGTTAATGGATTTCTGTTTGGCTGCATGGGTTTAAGAGACAGTTGCATACATAACCTTCTCAACATGGAGAATGGAATGAAAAGAGCTGTCTATGTGCAGGTGACCTTGAAGAGAGTGAAAGGACATTCCATAGGTGAGTGGTTATGTAAAATGTTTACCGTATAGTCTAGATAAATAGATAGATAGATAGATAGATTAATAGATAGATACTTTATTGATCCTCAGGGGAAATTCCAGGTCTCAGTAGCATACAGACAAAACACACACACATTCACTAACAGCAGAAAAAGTAATTAAAAGTATATAATATAAAAACACAACTAAGCAATAAGGACAGTAGAAGATAAAGAATATACTAAATATACTAAAATACAAATTATACTAACTAACACTTAATCTAAATCAATTCTAAAAACAGTATCCACATAGTGGTGATTAATCAATCAAGAGGCGCTTGCAATGACTGAGGCAGGGACTGAGCCTGTGATTCTCTGTGCATAGTAAGGTAAGGTAAGGTGCTCTGTGTGAGTGAGTGTCACGGTGATAGTGATAATGGTGATAGTGCAAATGAGTAAGTACAACAGTGCAACAGTGCAAGAATAAGTCTATATATCTATATATATATAACTATTTTAAGAAAAGGTGGTAAGAAAGACAGTGGTAAAAAGTGGCTAGTGGACAGACAGTATCCAAACATGGAGGGGGTGAAGAGACAGACAGACTATGCAGAGAAGTCTATCTCTCCTCTTCCCTTAAGTGAAGCATTGAACAGTTCAATGGCCCTGGGGACAAATGACTTCCTCTTTGTCTCTCATAAAGACACTCAAATCAAAGAAAAATGTTGATTGGTATGCCTCCGCCTGCTGTGACCTTGTATGCCCAAGACTGAATTTGACCTTTTGATGTAATGACCTAAGGAACCTTGACCATTGAACACAAAGGTTGTGGCATAGTTTACCACTATAAAGGACACAAGAAACAGATCAGTTTATGTAGCCTTTACAGTGATCAACTACAGTATATCAAGCTTGATGAATAGCCTTCAACTTGCTTGGGAGAGCATCCTTTAACAGTGTCTTAACAGATAGAACCCTGGACACACACACACACACTGCTGAACCTGTGGACTATAGGGGACAGAGACATAATTTAATTACTAATGAAAAGCTTTACCATGTTCTGGTGATGTTTGTGATGTTTGGAGAGACATGTAGGCCAGTTTCATTTCTCCCTTCCCCTTTCCTCCCCCCACCACAACTCCACAGCACAAGGTCCTCCACTCTGCAATGTTGAATTAGCAGATGAGTTCCTTGTGCTTTCTGACACAGCTGAGCTCTGCTTCCAGCTCTGATATTCAGATTTCAAAACTCAGAGGTGAGATCCCTGAGCAGTAAAGTAGAGGCTTCAAACAAGGTGAAAAGAAAAAAACCTGTGAGAGGAGATTAGCTGATTCAGGTGTCCCAGGGACAAAACGAGAGAAAGACAGAAAAGAAAGTTTCATTGCTGGAGTTATTCCAAGCAGAAGGCAATGAATCACTCTAGCAGACTGCTTTTACTGTTTGCAAGGCTCAGCTAGACTTTCTGAACATTATGCCAGTGCCTTAAGTACTTGTGATAGATAAACATGCACAACTCTGAAAAATAGTGTGCAACGACAGCTATAAATGGAGTTATTAAATGGAATTATTGCAATTCGTAAACAAATAGTTGTTTATAGGTGTTTGGCAACAAGTTTGTCTGGCATGTGCGGACGAGATATGGGAAGTTAACAATAGTTGAGCTTTCATCATGTTGCCAAAGTAGTTTGCATCTTGGAAGGAACATTTCCAGCTAAATACTGTAGGTTGTAAACAACACACATCTGAAACAATTAAGCTATCTGGCGTTACCTTCTGATACAGTACCTGTCACAAAATATTGTCTCAGTGGAAACTTAGTCTTTGGGTCTTGGGTCTTGTTTTCAGAAAGTTCTTGCATTGTCCAGTCCAAATATATATAATAACCAATTATAAAACTTTGCATGTCTTCTTGCCAGTGATTTTGTCTTGTACAGATGGAGTCCTATGAGCTCCTATTGCCTGGTGAAAGTTATGAAGAAATGTCAGAAGAAGACATTTCCAACATCTCTTATGCTCTTAGTTGCCTTGCTGAAATAACAAGGATGCGGAAACTGTAAAAGGAGTTAATGTAATGTTGTTGTTGAGTCATGAACAAGGTCTTGCAATATAGCAAATGAGATGAGGAAGGCCTAGATCCTCCTGTGTGGACTGTACACATACTCACACAAATAAGCACGCTGTCCTTTGTTCCTCTAAATTGCTCTGCAACCATTTGCGGCAAACAGTAATTTCTAAACTTCATGAATAAAACAATGGATTTGTAAAAAAAATGTGCATGCTTTGATTCAGACAACCCTTTTTATTCTTTCTCTCCCTCTCACACACCCCCTCAATGACAATGAATTAACCATGAAATACTGGCTTCCAGCCCTTTCTACACTGTTTACTGGAAGCATACCAATGAAATGTAACCTAAGCATTTCCATACGACTGTGGAGGAACCAGACAGTTGTTGCAGAGGGGCCACGCACATCCAGAGCTTCAGACTGAATAGCCAGGACAAACACTTTCTTACAGTAATGCTCTGTGTAGTCTATATGTGTCCAACATGCATATTTGATTACTTCTAGTGCAATTTAAAGTTTCTGACGTTTCTGAATTCAGGATCCTCTTCTGCTTCACTATCTCTCTCTGTTCCAGTCTTAGCTCCAAGGCACTCTGAGCAGAGAATCCTTTCCTTATATTTATTCAGTCTTCAGTCTCTTGCTCATGATGCTGGTGAAGGACTGTAGAAGGACTGTAAGGGACCTGTGCACTGTCAGGTAGCTATTTATTGGTGCAGATTTGAGGGCAGTTGGAACATTTGGTACGTGTTGTCAATTTGACCCGAACGCCACACAAGGGTTAGGATCAACATACTTACCAGTAACTGAGTAAACCTATGTCTCTGTTAAAGTGTATCTGTAATTTGTGTTGCTAATCTAAACTGGGAAGTTTAACATACAAAGGAATATATTTGTTCAGTGTTAGAAATGCTGTTCTTGCTTTCGGACCTCTTTTAAAGCAATGACCTGGCATGTAAATTATTTTCTGACAATAACTCTTTATACTGTAGCTCTATATAGTGCAGGGATTGAATCAAGACCTTATTATATGTGAGTTTTGAAGCAGGACATTATGTTCCATTTTCACAAAATGGAGAACAAAAAATAATCTACAGATAGTTCTTTCAACAGATATTCTTTCATGAGCTGGATACCAGTGTGATCCAAAATAGATTAGACTGGGACTGCTTCTTTACACTTTACACTCTGCACAAACAGAAGATTAAGTGTGAATCCACAGAGTCATGACACTTTCTGACTTTTGCTAATTTCCTGAGAGCAGGGCTTTCTGCTTCTTTATTCTTAGTAACTTCTTAATAGATCACAATGTTCTGTGGAGTTTACTCAGAGGGGGCAAGATACTGAGGATGACCAATGATTGGAACACATTATAGACCAAAATATATACAGACCGAAACACATGGACACGTATGGACAAAACCCCTGGTAGGGGGAAAGGATCAGTGTTTATATACACACGTATGGGTCAGTGGCAGGACTAAGTAATATGCTTACAGATTGATAAAAAAAAAGCTTACATGGATTTATGTGTGTGTATGTGAGAGAGAGAGACAGAGAGAGTAAGTATGTATGGGAGAGTATGTGTGTGTGTGCATGTGTGCGGGCATATGTGCGCTTGTGTGTGTGTGTGTGTGTGTGTGTGTGTGCCTGCGAGCGTGTGTGCATGTGTAATTTGCACATCTAAACTGGGAAGTTTAACATACAAAGGAACTCTTTAAAGCTGTATATAGCGCAGGGATTGAATCAAGACCTTGTGCTATTATGTAGAAGCAGGCTATGGTCTACTTTCACAAAATGGAGAACAAAAAATCACTTACAGATCTAGTTCATTCAACAGATATTCTTTCATGAGCTGGATTCCAGTTGTTACTGTGATCCAATACACATTAGTCTGAGACTACCCATATCAAACAATGTATTCTCTGCACAAACAGATTATGTGTGAATCCACAAAGTCATAAAACTTTTGGATTTTCGCTAGAATTTCCAACGAGCAGGACTTCCTGCTTCTTTATTCCCAGGAACTTTGTAATAGATCACGATGAGCTGTCAACGTTACAGCCGTGGCTTACTGGTTAGGTCTTCCGGCTTGAAACCGAAGGGTTGCCGGTTTGATCCCCAACCAGTAGGAAAAATGTGGGTGGGGGATGTGGTTAAGCACTGCTCTCCCATGCCCACATCCACGGCTGAAGTGCCCTTAAGCAAGGCACCTAACCCCTCACTGTACCACAAGTGCCGCTGTAGCAAGGCAGCTCACTGCTCCGGGTTAGTGTGTGCTTCACCTCACTGTGTGCTCATTGTGTGCTTCACCTCATTGTGTGTTTACTGTGTGCCTTGTGTGTTCACTAATTCATGGATGGGATAAATGCAGAGACCAAATTCCTTGTATATGCAAGTATACTTGGCCTATAATCCTGATTTACATATAAATTTACCCTACAGTCACGTTAGCTACAAGACACAGCGACAAAGCGGCAGGCTACCATTCATTTTTAATGGGAGTGGCCGTTTGCCAGCAACAAGCGACAAGCTTGCAGCTGCTACGAGCAAGGCGGGGCCAAAATAGACAATAAGTCTATTTTATGCAAATGATGAGCGATGCCAATCGGAGTGAAGGTGACGTGACGTTTGTTGCTTGAAAGTTAACTCGAAAACTTTATCCAAGTTGGCGGAGCTAACTCATAAAAGGAAAGTAGAGTTCAGGGTTTCTGGCCTTATATTTTGCAATCCCTAGCGAGAAATATTAACTTTTAAATCTAAAAAGTCAGGTTTTGTAACCAAAAAATACATCTGAAGTCATGTACGAGCTATCTGTCAGCCACCTAGCACGTAGAAATCGGCAGCAATCAATCACCTGCAAAGCACAGCCTTGTTTACAGCCCACTCAACAGCAAGTGGGTGGAGTTTTCTTTTCTGTCTTTTGTAGCTAATGGGACTGTAGGGTTACTCAGAAGGGGCAACATACTGAGGATGACAATGATTGACATGTGAAGAAACACATTATAGACTCAACATACTGTAACGTTGGTGCCTTCCGGACTGAGTGCTATCCTCCTAGAATGCAATGTGTGTAAATGCTGGATTGTGTAATATTGGTTTTAGTGAGTGTAAATGTGTTTACCTTGTCATGTATGTGTTAGCTTGTGTAGTCTTTCTTTAGGTTGTACCTCATGTGTTTACCCCGTGTATTGTATGTGACTACCCTGTTTGTGTATCGTGCTTGTTTTATTGACTTCCCTTGTGTTTCCTGTGTCCTGGTGTATTTGTGATTCCTGCTTCCGCTAATAAACCTTTGATTGGACATCTGTTTGTTGCATCAATCGATACAATACTCTAAGTGTGGACAAATGCGCATGGACACGTATGGACAAAAGCCCTGGGGAAAATATTCATGTTCACATACACACTTATGGGTCAGTGGCAGGACTAATATGTTTACAGACTGATAAAAAAACGCTTACATGGATTTATGTGTGTCTGTAAATGTACAGAGAGAGAGAGTACGTATGGGTGAGTGAGTACAGTATGTGTGTGTGGACGTGTGTGGGCATAAGTACACTTTTGTGTGTGTGTGTGTGTGTGTGTGTGTGTGTGTGTGTATTTGTGTATGTATGTGCGCGTGCGTGCGTACACGTGGGTGTGGGTATGTGTGGGTGTGTGTGCCATGTTTTTCCCAGGCACCCCTTGCTTGCATTTTTCATATCGTCCTTGCATCACTTCTGTTTCATCAGTCAGGCTTAAAATGCAGGAAGCACTATTGAAATAGCTGTCATGACTATTCATGTAGTACACAGAATACGTGTACTGTAGCTGCCATAGATCAGTAACAGTACAACAACACGAAGGACTGAAATTTAAAACAAAAATGGTTAGTTAACACACCTTATCATAAAGTGCTACCCAAATATTTCATAGCAATGATATCCAGAGAGGTTTATCCAAATGACGACTGGAAAGTCATTAAAAACGTATTAGAGGTCCTATCATATTGTTATGCTATTTTTAATGTGATATTAAACAACATTCAGGTAACTCTGGTGACTTATAGACTCTGTCTTCACATAATGAATACATGAGACATTAGGAGGATAAGACCTTGGAGAGGGGGCATGCGGTGTTGCTTAATGCAGCAAACGGAGATAAATGGCTTGGGTGGGCTGGGCAGGACCCCAGGAAAGGCTGGGGCTGAAGTCTGTTTGTGTGTGTGTGTTTGTGTGTGTGTGTGTGTGTGTGTTTAGAGGTCTAGAGGTCTAGTGGAAGGCCCCTGTGGTGTCCAGCTGCTGGAGCTGGAGCTGGGTGGAGAAATATGGAGCTGGTGAGGGTACTGGAGGCTTTAGCCTGGACTAAAAGGTATAATCACTGCGTGCACAGCACATCTGAACTTGCAGGTGGACACACACACACACACACACACACACATACACACCCACACACACAAACACACTCACATACACACTCACACACACACACACACACACACACACACACACACACACACACACACACACACACACACAAACACACACACACCATCCATGTCCAGAGGTCATATCTCCAACAAACAGCAGTAAGTAAAATAAAAACATTCAGGCAAGATGGCTTAGTTGGCGACATCATTTCCTGTTTTCACCTGTAAAAAAAGAAAGATTGGGTGACCACTCAGTGCGACAGCTTCTCAGCGTGCTGCTCACACTGTGAGTTCCCTTCACATGTAGATAGTGCAACAGCCTGCTCCCATTAGCCTGCTCCCTCAGCCTGGCACTTAGAAGGGCGCTCTATAAAAGACATTGAATCACAGTGTTGAAGTCAGCGTTCTGATGTCATCTCCATAGCTGCGGCCTCTAGACAGCGCTAACCAGGAAATGAGACACCAGTCTGTGCTTGCCAGTGTCCCATCTGTTTTCAAGTCTGCATCAAAATCTCCTTTTCTGTCTGTGGGAGAGAAAAGTTTAATTCATGTCCACAGAGCAGTTCAAACAAGCTCCACAGTGAACCTGTGCTCGGTCATGGTAAACGGAAACAGGGTGACAGAATGAGAGGCATTTCTTTTAAATGGAGATTTTGTGGAGCTGTGTGTGTGTGTGTGTGTGTGTGTGTGTGTGTGTGTGTGTGTGGCGTGTGCGTTTGTTTGTGTGTTTGTGTGTGTGTGTGTGTATGTGTGAAGTTTCTTTAGTTTGTCATGGCAGTTTGTTTTCATTTGTCCCTGCCCTTGGTGGCACCCGTCACCCTGATTGGGTTAGCCACCTGAGAAACTGGTCTCCTAGCAACAGAGATGTGAACTTTATGCATGTGTATGTGTGTGTGTTAGAGAGAGTGAGTGAGTGAGTGAGTGTGTGAGTGAGTGAGTAAGTATATGTGTGTGGAGTGCACTGTGGAGGGTGGTATATTTTTTGTTCAACAGCAGGAAAAAGGAACACTAAGGCTGGGCATTCAAAAGTCTTAAAAAGCAATAACAAATAGTAAAACTTTCTTATTATGTATACATATACTGTGTGTGTGTGTGGGTGTGTGTGTGTGTGTATGTGTGTGTGGGTGGGTGTGTGTGGGTGTGGGTGCTTGGAGGATTGCACAAAAAAAAAAATTAAAACACTATCTGGACTATGTAAACATGAACAATGTATCATTAAAACAAGTTTATATATAATGAGTTTTTTGTAAATTGGCAAAATATAATTGTTGCCATATGGCAACAGTATGCAAATACGGACCTTTTTGTGTCCATTCAAATGAATGGTATCATAGGATTACAATAGGATTGCATTGCACTAGGATACTCTGGGAATATATACAATTTTTGACAATATTTTCAAGTAAAAAAAAAACCATTATTTACACTTTTATTTGTAATTTCAGACATTTTGGAGTCTTTTAGGATATTGTAAATGTTTACCAATTTGCATCTATGGAATGAGGTTCAGACAGTATAGTGACTGGAGCGGTAAAGATGTATTTTGTGTTATTGTTCACTACACAGTTAACTAGACATGCTGTTTTCACCATTTTTGTTTGGGATTTTGGGAAAGATAAAAGCACATTGTTGGCTCTTCTACCAAAGAACTGTCAGGATTAGCTATAATCCAGCAATGAGGAGAAACACATTGATATGTGTAGCAGATAGAGGCTGCAGTCACCCATCCTGTCTCTTTAGCTACAGCTTTAACACTTCAGAGGCCCAAAGTTCAAGGGCAAAGGGGGTGACCCTTCTCTCCTCTCACTATAAATGGTGTAAGAAGTGGGCTGGCTTGCTGTGGAGCCATCAAAGGCATGCCCAGTGTGAGCCTGTAGTATGACCCACACCGGAGACCCCTACGTTAGGTTGACCCTTGTGTGTGTGACCCCAAATATGGATGAGACATGGCTTTACAGGGTAGGGAAAGGCTGTCAGGGGGATATGTGAAGGATACCTATGTCTCTCTGTGTGTATGGCATGGATTGGCACACTTTCTGAGGGGCAGGGCTCTGTGACTATGTGGTCTCACTACGGTTGAATATGTCCTCTGACTGCAATATGACCCTATGAATTTGGAAAATGAAAGTCATCTAAATAAAATAAAGTCATCTAAATTATATTATTTAACATAAACATAGGTTTTGATCAAAACAATTACTTTATGTCCCTACAGGAAGGCTATTTATTTTCCATGGCAGACTACACTATGACAATATTACCATGACATTATCACTTAATTGCCCAAAATACAGTTGAATTTGTATTATGTTAGGTGTATTAGATGTATTAGAGCATAACTAATGCAAGCTTAATTTAGTTAATTTCTAAAAGATTTGTAATGAAATAAAAAAGTTTTTATTAAATTATTATATTAAAGTTTTTAAAGAAAAATTGGATTTGACAGCATTTTCCACGATTGCGCATTGTTGCCATATGGCAACAAATTACCAACTACCCCTTTAATTTTTTATTTTTTTGTACTTTTTTAAAACATTTCCTTTATTTGATCCATTTTAAGTAAGAAAAGTACTTTAAAACATTTTTTCAAAGTATAGGTGATAATTCATGCAATAGAGGGGGTACTGTTAGACTGACTGGAGAGGGAAACTTTGCTACCGGGGCTCTGTACTCTGTCAAGATGCTCTCTCTCTCTCTCTCTCTCTCTCTCACACACACACACACACACACACATACGCACACACACACACACACACACACACACACACACACACACACACACACACACACACACACACACAGACTCAAATGCATGCTTCTGGAAGTGGTTAAAGGTGTGACTTATTCAATTCTGCTGACATCCATGTATTAGGCCACCACTCTATCTG
Source organism: Alosa alosa (assembly GCF_017589495.1). NCBI lineage: Eukaryota > Metazoa > Chordata > Actinopteri > Clupeiformes > Clupeidae > Alosa > Alosa alosa. Next base: position 20,038,310 of record NC_063202.1, read on the forward strand.
TCACTGCTCCCCTGCCTGCTCCATTACGGAGTGGCTCTCTCTCTTTAAACCTCCTGTCATCCACACACACTGTCAAGCCATGTGCAGCTGAATGTTTGCATGTAACCTCCGCCCTCTCAGAATCTCAAAGTGCCTTCCTTTCTGTCCTGCAGTCAGAGGAGCCTCTGTATTGTGCCTTTATGCTCACAAAGGTGCAGTATGTAACATGACAGCAAAAACCTTTTCCTCCTCTAACAAAGCAGGCAAGAGAGACAGAGAGAGTCTACGTGTGTGTGTCAGGATGTGTGTGTGTGTGTGTGTGTGTCTGTGTGTGTGTATTAGAGAGAGAGAGAGAGAGAGAGAGAGAGAGAGAGAGAGATAGAGAGAGAAAGAGAGAAAGGAACACGTCCTCTGATACATGTTGGCTGCACATTATATTTCGGTCTGCAGAGAAGTCTTTGGTAAAGTGAAATAATAATAAACAGTGTGAACGTGCAGTCTACAACTGCACCAGTATGGGCAAGCTGTCTGCGAGCTGTGGTTTTACTTTAGGCAAGTATGACCCAGCCGCACTTACAAGCACTAACCAGCCACACTCACAGGATGTGGAAAGAATGAATCCTCAGCAGCTGACGCCATTGGCTTTCAACCGTGACAAGAACCAGGCAATCTCACAGAGGAAAATACTGTATGTAATGCCCCCCATATGTACAGAGGAGGGAGAACAGTCAGCTAGTCAACTGCCCCCCACTGAGCTTTAATATAGGAGGGGTGTTAAACCTCAACATTGATGATCAATTCATAAAAATCAAAGATGCACAACCCTGGTATTGATTAAAAAGTGCATCTGCATCATAAAGCTGATCATAAAGCTGAGTCTGCATCATAAACTGTTTACAGTATAGACTTAACTCTCTCCTTAGAGGCTCTCCCACATGCAACAGCAGCCACCAAACAAGCATTTGTCTGCTCTGATAGTTACCACAGATCCATCTAAAACCTGCAGAGGGTAGACTGCTACTGTGTAGCATGTATGTTATGTTAAAACCAGGCAATACATCATATCATTATTATGCATTTTTCCAATATGTTGGGTCAGTATGTCACTGTGCATACATTTTCTTGAGGGTCTGTGTGTGTGTGTGTGTGTGTGTGCGTGCGTGTGTGTGTGTGTGGGGGTATGTGTGTGTGTGTGTGTGTGTGGGGGGGTATGTGTGTGTGTGTGTGTGTGTGTGTGTGTGTGTGTGTGTGTGTGTGTGTGTGTGTGTGTGTGTGTGTGTGTGTGTGTGTGTGTGTGTTGTGTGTGTGTGTACTCCTCTGTGTGTATTCTCATGTGAGATTTTAGATTGATACCATCTACGGAGATGACAGCAAACAGGCACTTCTGAGCAATGTAACCAATTGCAACCTCTCTCCTTGCACATCTAATTTCTCTATGCGTCCCATAGTTTGTCCCCGTAATTGAAAGTGCATTGAGGAATTTGATTTCTGATAAAGTTAATCTCCATGGTGATTAAGGCCCGATAATCCTCACCGATAGAGGGAATCATATATGATATGCAGCTGATAATAGCTTGGTCTACTTAAATAAAGGTAAGTCCCTTCTCTCTCTCTCTCTCTCTCTCTCTCACACACACACACACACACACACACACACACACACACACACACATACATTTTTAAACTCTCTCTTTGTCTCTCTCCTGTGCACACACACATAGCAGTGTGAGTCCTACTTAAAATGGATTGCAGTGTGCCTCATCTGCTAACATCTGTTCTTGTTAAATTGCAAAGGGGCTTTATTGATCTGGTGGGGGGCTCACATTCCTCCACAATTTACTACTGCAGGGAGAGAAGTCAGAGAGGCGTGCGATGAAAAAAGAAAGAAAAAGAAAAAAGAAAGAAAGAAGACGAAGCAAGACCATTCAGGTGGTTAATGCCCAGAGTCGTTTTCCTCAGGCTCCAGTTTAAACCCACTGGAGACACATGTGTGGGGGGAATTCAAATGAAAGCAAATGCTCGGCTCACATAAAAATGGGCTCCGTCTGTTGCTGAAGGGGCCTCACTCCTCCTGATTTAGGGAAGATACTGTAGCACCTTAATTGGCCACAGGTGAGTGTATGTGTGAGAGAGAGAAAGAGAGAGAGAAAGAGAGAGAGAGAAGGAGCATATACCCATGCATGTGTGTGCATATGGCATACTTGTGCAGATTAGTAAACAGTGGAAAAGTCATGTGAATGCTGTGTGTGTGGTGCCGTGCCGTATGACCACTGCTGCACGTGATACCCTGAGATTCCAATATGATCTAACTTGACCACCTCTTAGGCAACAGTTCAGCTTATTACTTCTGTTTGCAATTAAGCTGAGTGGCACCCTGGAGGACAGCATATGGCTGACTGACCACAGTAAAAAAGAGAAGAAAAAGATTCCTGCTCCACTATAGCAATGCACGTCTTCTATAAGCACATCAACTCACCACAAGCCTCTCTCTGTTTCTCCGTCTCTCACAGAGGCCTTTGTGAATAATCAGACCATCTGAATTTCATTTTGTATTTCAAACCCATATAAGAGGCTTGGTCTGTGGAGCAGGAGCGTTCCATTCTCTCGGATTCTGCAGCCAGTGTAAATACTATAGAGGGTTTGGAGGGGTTTTATCTTGTTTCCAGAGTTTCCCAACAATGTGTTTCCTCCCTTATAACAGTGAACTGAGGAGATAAGTGCTAGTGCTACACTCTTCAGAGTTACCCTAACAGAATGGTACGACATTCAGTCTGCCAGCGTGAGTGACGCGCTGGAGTTAATCTGTCGCTAATGTGCGCAAAGTGGTGAAAACCTATTTTAGGATTGTTCATTTAATGTTTTCCCCACATTTAGTCTCTCTCACTGTCAGGGGATGATGTATGTCAGGGTTGTTAACCCCCTCCCTTCAGACAGGCATTCTCCGCTCATTTACTGTGTGCTTTTCAAGTTGTCTGGGATTTTCATATTGCATTTTTCTCACACAGTTTTCTGCAGTTAAACCTATAGAAGAGGATGCAGAGATGTGGTATAAATTGCTGACCCAAACACTGACATCCACGTATTGTGAGTCCTAGACTTTCACTCACAAGTACCTCAGGAAAGGATGGGGACCTCATTTGTTCCCATATAATCCGTATCTATCAATCTCTGTGACTGTGCCAACTGTAGTCCGTCTGGAAAACTCAACATCCTTCCATAATGCCTAGTGGAAACTCATGCCCACCCTGCTGATCGACCTTTTCAAACAGGAAACACTTGCTTCCTGTCATTCTACAATTGTGGACATTTTTGGGGAGGAAATCTCCTCGTTATTGAGATGAATCTCTGAACAGCCCTGACGTGCAATAACAACCTTGTGGACGCTCGCGTGGCGACCAGAGTTCGAGGTGTCTGACAACATCCGAGAGGAACGCTGGCGCCCAGTGTTCGGTAGTCTGACGGCATCCGAGAGGAACGCTGCCATGGTTCATTACAGACATCAGGGCAGATTAGCCTGATATAAGCATACGCACAGCCTCGTTAATTAGCGTAGCTGGCAGAACCTAATTCAATGTGACTGGAGGCTAGCAAAGGCTACACTCAGATTTACAAATAGAGAACCCTGTGTTCCTAACATGATTATTTTTACGGGGCTATCCTTCCAATGGAGCAGGTATTCATCTTAAAAGTTATATTTGAGTACTTTTGAGCACTCAAAAGCCTCTTTGAGTGCTGATGGCGAGGTTTGCAGGAAATGTCTACCACTCCTCGGGTATGAGAGTCCGAGGGAGAATTCTCAGCCCATGCATGTTTCAGCAGGACGCAGGGATTCATCTGGGGAGGATTCACATTCACAGTAGAGAGGAACTGAGGATAGAGGCAATAACAGTGGAATTTTAGGTTGCCCAGACAAATGTGCAGTCTGAGTGAAGAGCTCTGACATAAGTTATTTCTAGTCACCTCACAGAATCTCACAGTGCACGTTTGACTAAAGAGTAAATTCAGTTATTCAGTAGGCCTATTGCTCTTCTCCTGCCATACTTCTCCCATTTTGTAATTCAATAATATGCTGCTGCTCTGACACCCTGATACTCAATGCAGTATTATTTCCAGTTAGGAGCTCACCCACCAGACCCACTGCTATGTGGGGAATGCTTGATCACTGTGGCAGAAAAACTACCCATGATGCACTGGGGTTGGGGATTCAGCCAAAAGCTACCGTTGCCAGATATTTAAAAAACTCCTCACAATCCCCACAGCTAGATATCACCAATGCAGGGTAGTCAGCTGCTTTACTGTTATTACCCGACAAATCCCTGAGTCTCTTTGTCTGGCTTCAAGCTTCATCATAACTTGGCACAGTCGGACTGTGACAAACATCCTCATGTCTTATTTTGATTTTTTTTTTTCAATTCCAGCAAGCTCTCAATAGACTAATTTACGAAGTGTTTGTCTAATTTTCTCATTTCCAAAAACAACTTGTTCATTACCTATCGCTATCGCCAACTGGGTTATATATTTTGCCAAAGGCAGAACACGCTATCAGTGATTATGCCTGAATGAAAATGCTAATGATAGCCTTTGATATAATGCCACCCAATCATAAATGTAACATGCACTTCAGAACATAGTGATATTGCCTGAAAACCCCTGTGATATATTTTCAAAACTGTAAAAAAAAGACGTGTCAATGCCGCAAATATGATGTTTTCCTCTACTATGCTGCAGGTGCTGCATGGCTGGGTTTGAAATTACTTTGTGAGGGTTTCTGCCCCACAATTAATTGTGTGTAAGCCTATAATATTTCCTTTTTTAATCAAATATTGATCTGCTTCATTACATGCTATTCCCCAGGACAGCCATAGCTTTTCTTTAACCTGTATTCTGACGCATGTTGGAAGTTTAATCTTAGGCATACAGGCCCATGGTGAGAGCAATTACTGTGGCTTTCACAGAAAACGTCTGAGCAAGACATGACAGCCTAAGTGGAAAAATTGCAAATTCGACTGTGATGAGAATTGACTGGACTGACGGTTATTACTGTAGTCTGAGGAAGCCAATAGGAAATAAGAGAGCAATGGCGGGCACTCAGAGAAGGGGATACCAGGCCAGGAGCTAAAATGAAAGTGTAATATTCTCTCAGAGAGACACACACACACACACACACACACACACACACACACACACACGAATGTGCACACTCACACAGAGACACATACACACACACACACACACACACACACACACACACACACACACTCTCTCACACACACACACACACACACACACACACACACACACACACACATAATGTGATGCCTTTCTCCTTCTAGTGGGTTGAGAAATTCATATGAACTGTGCAGGCCCATAACCATACATGCCAGAGGTGTGATAATTAGGAAAGGTTATTAAAAGGTTTTTAATAGTTATTAAAAAGATTAGTTATTAAAAGGTTACTGTCTGTCCTTGGAGAGGCGGTATATTTAAGTGTCCGAAAAAAGAAAAAAAAAGAAAATAAGATTCTCAAGTGAGAAGAGTTGGCGAGCCAGCCTGATAAATCTATTTGACATGACAGCCAATCACCATCAATGTTGCTGGCGTAATCAGTGTCTGATTAAACAATGGGCTCTGACCATCGACTGACGTTCCCTGAGGTTTGACCGTGCTGCAGTGGGCAGACAGGAGACATTCGATCTGTCAGAGCTGAGAGAGAAATCGTGACATGTCTGAGGGGCGGGTGGCCCAGGGCAGCAGAGCTGGATAAGAGCAACCACGCAGGAGTAAGAGCTCTGAGTGACGGCTCTTGGGGTTGGTAGAGAAGGAATTGCAACACCTGGTTATCGTTAGACTCGAGTTTTGTGGGCGAGTTCTTCAATTTCATTAACGATAGGTGTGTACAGTGGCGGATATTGATATGTGTGACATGGGCATGCTAATGGAAGGGCATCATACAAGCTAGGACTGCCACTGGGCGGTGTAGCAGCGGAAGATGGACAGGGTGTAGAAAATGAAACTGACCTACGCACCTCATTAGAGTGCAGTCAAAGCAGGCACATCCTTGATTTAAAACTGGGAGCAGAACTAAAGGCAAATAGTAACAAGTAAGAGAAAAGTCTGCTACAACCAGATTTTTCTCCAATAGTTCAATTTAATTCTGTGATGTTTCGGGCCTTTCAACCCTTCCTCAGATGTGCCATACTGTGTGAAAAAGACACCCATATATACATATCCAAGGTGGTCACATGACCACACTTGATTGAAGGTTGAAGTAGTAATTGAAGGCTCACAGCCATGCCGTCGCATGCAAACAGTACATGCACATGATGGATATAGTACAATACAAAGATATATAGACATAATAAATAGACTATTTACTAGCATACTGTCAGAGTCACTTAGTGACACTCAGTTCAGGATTTTCAGAGACATTAGAAAAGACATTTTGAAAAAAAAATGAACAAATATTCTGGAAAAGAATTTGAACAGACACATCTAGTCCACACGACAGATCCCACATTATTAGTTTTACATGTTATTACACCTTTAATGTAAAAGAGTTTTACTGTGAGGGGGTGATGAGAAAGGTCTTTAGTTTTAGTGATGAAGTTGCACTGGGTACAATGGCCACATCAATGTCCCAGTAGCTCAAGACATCACACACAACATACACTACAACATAAACAGGATGATAAAAAAATAACAAATTCACTAATAAGGACAGTAAAAGACACTAAATCAAATTCCTCAAATTCTTCTATAATGCGACTGAATTGTAAGATTGGTAAACTTTTTTCAGAGGCACTGGATGATGAATTCCTTTGTAAAATTGAGTTCCTGTCTGTTTTTTACGATAAAGTGTGTTTTCCAGTTTGTTACCATCCCTATAGATGAGAATGTCAAGGAAGCTCATTTGTTGTTTGCTAAATTCCATGGTGAATCTGAGGTTAGAGCTGCTCGTTCATGTACTCGTGGAATGCTTTAAGTTGACTTTCAAATAAAGAACATGTCGTCTATGTACCTATTCCAGCTGGTGATGCATTGTAGGTAGGGGTTGCATTCATTCCAGATGTGTTCCTGTTCAAAATATTCACAGAATAGAGAGGCGAAGATAGGGGCCATCTTCGACCCCATCTGGTGCCAGAGATCTGCAGGATAAAAGTCCGACCCAAAGAGGAAATAGTTAAACTTGAGTGCAGTCTCAATCAAATCCACAATGCATTGCGCGCTGGGAATACAGCTAGGGTGTAGGTTGAAGAAATATGCTGGTTGCCGGTTCGAACCCCGACCAGTAGAAAGCGGCTGAAGTGCCCTTGAGCAAGGCATCTAACCCCTCACTGCTCCCCGAGCGCCGCTGTTGTTGCAGGCAGCTCACTGCGCCGGGATTAGTGTGTGTTTCACCTCACTGTGTGCTGAGTGTGTTTCACTAATTCACGGATTGGGATAAATGCAGAGACCAAATTTCCCTCAAGGGATCAAAAGAGTATATATACTTATACTTATGGGTGTCTTTTTCACATAGTATGGCACGTCTGAGGAAAGGCCCGTAACGTCACAGAATTAAACTGAACTATTGGGAGCAAAATCTGGTTGTAGCAGACTTTTCTCTTACATTTACCTCATTCTCAGTTAACACTCTTACATCTCCCTGTGGCACTCTGCCAGTATACCATGTTTGGATAACTGCATTCTTACACTAAAGGAAAGCAACTTTGTTCCTGAAGAGTGACATAACAGTGTGTTGAGTCCTCCAAGGCCCTTCCTATCTCTGTCTTTGGAGACGCATGCACTGACCATTCCAGAGATTTTGATCTGTGCCCTCGGTGCAAACACTTCTGGCCAAGTCTATCAACTACAGAGACAAAGCCCGGAAGCCGACTGCTCCCTCATGCACGTAAATTGTTCCTGACTTGACAAGTCTGAGGACCAATACTAGTGCCAGCTATTGCCAGACTATAGTGCCAATCTGTCGGCCCTCCACCCATGGGCAGCAAAAATGAGAGATCAAAAGGAAAGGAAAAAAAAACACTTTTAATTTGTTTCTGGATTGCAGCCATTTTGGGTCAAGTCCCTTGAAAGTTAGCGCTGTGTGGTTGCTTTCACTATGGCGCATGTGATGCCAAAATCGTTGGGGCTCTCTGGAAGAATCCGAATTGAATGCTGTGAGATAAGGGACCATGCGGGCGCTGTCATGGAACAGAAGAGCAGACTGGCTGCAGCCCTGCGGGAGTAGTCCAAAGTGGGGTCAGGTTGGTCAGCGGACTCAGTTTTGCTGGCTTTTAACTGGACACAAGGGCATAAGGCTAACTTCTCTTCCCTTGTTTTTGTATGACATTCTGGCTTTCGGCTCATATGCATATATTAGATTATTAGATATTACTGACAAATACAACACAGTGTAGACAAGGTGACAAAAATTTAACTGCCAGTGATTATTGGGGTCCAAGAAGAAATTCTCCAAATCGGAGAAAAAAACTAGATGTATCGCAGAGCGGTACAAAATATGACCGCCGCCCAGTCCAGCACATTTTTTCCACAAAAAGAAATCACGCTGAAAGGCCTATATGATTCTAACTGTCTCACTAAATTGCATTATCCACACTCAATTCTCACTGGTATCTGCTAGACAACAAGTACCAAAACATGATTAGTTCATAGATTTCACATGTAAAATTAATTTTATACAACCCCACCTCCATCTTGCCTGTTCATAATTCTGAGAAATTCTTGATTGTTTGTGTTATGTTTATGTTATGTGTGTGGGTGTGTTTGTGTGTGTGCCTGCGTATGTGCCTGTGCATGCAAGCGTACATATGTCTACTGTGTGAGTATGTGTCATACGTATGATTACTGTGAATGTATGTGTGTGCGTGTGTGTATCTGTTTGTGCACATGTGTGCACATGAAATGGGTTAACATGACCCCTGGAGGCAAACATACGGAAAAAAATGGTCATCCCAGGGCCTACAGTTCTCAAGATATTCACAGAGAACTGTGTCTGCCCTACCCTCCTTTCGGGGGGTCCAGTCCAGCGGGGGGGCTACAGATCAAAACGAAAAATGACGGTTCCATGCTATCCATGTGGGGGTACATGCCCACCAAGTTTTGTGTACCCCGGTCTTTCAGTGTCCCGGGAATCCTTGTTGGTGTACGTCACTAAATGTACACATAAATTATTTTATTGTAAGGCCCCCATGAACGAAAAGTACACAAAACTTGGCATGCATTCGGAGGGTGTCATAATGATCCTACACTTTTAATTTCGTGCAGTTTTGACCTTGTCAGCCAGAGATATTGTGATGAAAACACCTAATTTTTTGCTTTTGAATTTTTAACTAGGTGGCACTATACATGAAATAAGTGGTAATGGGATGGGTTGACATGCCCCCTTAAGACCAACATACATAAAAAAGGTGGACCTCCTAGGCCCTACGGTTCTCGAGATATTCACAGAAAACTGTCTCCGGCCACCTACAGGCCAGTTGGTGTATAGTAACATAAATTAATTTATTGTGTGGCCCCCCATGAACGGAATTCCACAAAACTTGGTGTGCATACAGAGGGTGTCATAATGATCCTACAATTCCAATTTCGTGCAGTTTTGACTATGTTAGGTCACAGATACCTTCAATTACAACACCTCATTTTTACTTTTTTGTATTTAACTAGGTGGTGTCCTCCTAAACCCTACGGTTTTCGAGATATTCACAGAAAACTGTGTCTGTCCTACCCTCCTTTCAGGGGGTCCAGTCCAGCGGGGGGGCTACAGATCAAAACGAAAAACGATGGTTCCATGCTATCCATGTGGGGTTACATGCCCACCAAGTTTCGTGTACCCCGGTCTTTCAGTGTCCCGGGAATCATTGACGGAAATTTGGGCATGCGAAAAATAAATAAATAAATAAATACAAATCTGACTAAACCTATATGACCGCCGCTTCGCTGCGCGAAGCCAACCGGAGGATGAAAATGTGCAGTGGTCTCTTAATTTTTTCCAGAGCTGTATACAGTATATAGTTTCACAAATGTGCTGTGGTGTTGTGTGTACCAAGTTAGGATATGACTGAACCTTTGGTTATTATTGGCTACGAAAAGAATCAGTATGGGCCACACCCCTGAAATTTGAATGATGTGTCACATCCTTTTAGCAAAGGAGCAACAACTAAAAAATCTGAAAAAGTAATTTATACTGACATGGTGCGTATAGTAATTGCCGTGGCATTTGAATGAATAACCTCTGAGGAGTTTCAATTTTGAGGTTTTTGAAAATGGCAGTAAAAAGTTTGTGGTGGAAATAATAGCATTAGTCATACTTTGACGTCGGCTGTCTTTAGAGGTTTAGCACTGCATTTATCAGAGTATCAGAATCACAGAAGGTCCAGAAAGAGAGATATAATTCTGCAACAACTGTAATTAGCCTACCTTTCATTACCACACGCACACACACACACACACACACACACACACACACACACACACACACACACAAACACACGCACACAGGCACGCAAACACACACACACACACACACACATCCTCTTCTGAAATAACACATGTTGTGTAGTCCCACTTGAGTTCCTGTACTTTTGCTTTTAAATAAATTGATGTATTGATCTAGTTTTAATCGGGCTCACTGTAGTTCATTTTTACTGCTTCTGTATGGGTTTAATAATCTTAGGAACACTTTGGACTCCTCACAGCACAGACAGACTCTATTAAAAAAACGTAGCTCTCATTATTATTACCCTCTTGTCACTCATAAAAGAAGAACTGATCACCCAATCGCTGCGCTGACTAACACTAGTGATTAAAGCACAACATAACCCTTCGTAAGGACAGAAGAGGATCCACGATACTGTTGAGTGTGCGGCGGCAAGAAAGTCCCCAGGCGTTAACCAGGTGTGACACAACAGGTGGAGACCTAAAGAAGATAGAGGAGTAATGCCAGGTCAGGTCCTCTTGTGTGTCTGCGTGGACATTATCGGCTGTTTTGACGTGTGCGACTGCAGAGGAGTGATAGATCATGTGTAATGACGATGAGCAGATGTGCTGGTGCCGTTTGACTCATCCAGGGGGAGATCGTCTTTATTCATTAGGACAGAGGTATCGTTTGGGAGGACCAGCTGGATCTGTCGCCCTCAGGGGCCGGCGGTGTCTTCATTCGGTTTGATTTCTCCGGGCCTCGTCGTTTTTCTCATTTATGACGCTCCTGTCTGGAGGGTGGGTGGGGAGGTGGGAGCTTAAATCAAGCTTTTATAAATGATCAGCTTGTGCAGCCATGTGCTAAAGCCATCACAGGCAGGTTTCCCACCTGGAGTTTCATAGGGGCCTCTGTGTGTGTGTGTGTGTGTGTGTGTGTGTGTGTGCACAACATGTTTACGATCCTCCTTGTTATTCTTGGTGATTAAGTCACTATGGGCCCATAAATGTTAATGGCTCTAAAATAATTGCACACTGTTATCACATTATATCACCTTTCCAAAAACCTCCTGCATTTGATGTGGCCTACTGATTTTCTTTTTTTCTTTTTGATATTTCACGATGAGCTATTTTAGGCACCAAACACAGCGGAAAGTGATCCTAAAGTATTTGCAGTTTATACTAAATCGTTGATGATGTAATCAATGATACAATCAACATATTCCTTCTTTTTTGAAGCATCACAAATTAATTAAGCCTAATTAATATAAGTACAGTAGTTGTGCATTCAATCACTAGAAATTCCTCAACCAGAACATTTATGCCTATAGTTACTGATTATTAAATGTAATGTATGCTGTGGGAGTCCTGGGTGGACTAGGCACTGTTCTTGTTTCTCACAGGAGCACACATGTGAGACATTTTAGGTTCTGTGATGTTGCCAAGGTAGCCAAGGATCAGGCTAAAGATCTCCTAATCCGCATCAGATCAAATGCTGGACTGGATCAAACACTTAAGTGACTGTAATGCTATGTCTTGTTCTACCATAAAGCTGTGGCTAACTGCCATTGATGAGTCTGCAGACATCACTTAGCTTTTATAAGGGAATTCATTCAGTGATATAGGTGGGTGTCAACATTTTCTGCAGAGTTCGAATTACACTACTACAATCTGGGGGGTCGACTGTGCGTATTTTTTGCGTAAGTTTTGTGCGTAAGTTTTTTTCTTTTAATACACTTGTGTGTGTTAAATGTAGCGAACACCATCTAGTTTAGTAACTAAGGTAGGCTGCAAATTTTTAAATTCTGGCTGCTAAACACACAATTTTAACGCAGTTTGGGAGTACAATTTACATTACATAAGAATAGTGCAATACCCCCAGACTGTTGTTGACTCCCCCCATGATTTGAACTATGATTGTCTACATGGACTTGTTCACCGTTCAAAACCTCAAATCAAATTTGTCCTCAGAAAGTAACATCATGGCTGTGATCTGGTTGCATGTGAGGAAGAGTAATCCTGTAGGTCATCACAGTTCTGAGGCTATTCCTGATAAGTTAGTAACTGAGGGATTAACAGATATTATTTTGTTCAGCTGAAAATAATTGGTCCACCCGTTGGCAACAAATATTACTGTAATAGTGAACAAATACGTACAAAGGAAACACTGTGCTGTTATGGGCAAATCATCATGATCAGACACAATGCGTACGTTTAGTTGCACAATCCTTTGTTTTTGCTCAGAAAAATATATAATATTGCATGAGCAGATAATTAATGCCAGAGACAATAACAGCTGGGCGTGTGTGTGTGTGTGTGTGTGTGTGTGTGCTTTGTGTCCAGTGACAGTTGTCTACTTTCCCTCCGGGCAGTTTGCGTGTTTGTTTTCGGCCCTGACCTCACACACCCACATGGGTGGCACATGGTCATCCCGAGCGTGTCATGCCACGTAAGGGCACTGGTGAGGAAAAAAGCCACATGTTTTGGGGCGTTGGTGGCCCCTGTCAGGCTCAGCGTCCGTGTTAACTGACCCCTTTTGCCCCCCCCCCCACACACACACACACATACACACACACACACACACACATGCTTCCTGCTGTAATGGCCCCAAGGACTTGCCCGACCTATACAAGAGCATAAAAACAGAAACAGTGAAACCATCTGTTGCCTTTCTCTGTAAAAATGAGCTGAAGAGCTCCCAAAAAGAATAAAAGCATCAATAATTAAATAGTTCTCTGCCGGGAAGCCTGCAAGAGGCATATTATTTATTTTTGAAATGTATATTCCACAGTATATACAAGAAAGTACAAAAGAAAATATATTAAAGTGAGTAGCAGCCTATCTCCCTCCTGTTCAAAGAAGACAAATTAAAAATCCCTCCTTGGCTCAGTGACTACCATCTGCCATTATTCACAGTGAAACTCTGATGTGGAGCCCTCAACAGCAATGCCAGACACCAAAAAAGTATGTAGCACAAGTCATTGGCACAACACATGACCACTCACATGAACAACACATGACCACTCAAATAAACAGATAAAGCAGAAAGAAGTCAATCATTTATTTTCATGAAACTTGGCGGAGGGATGGGACATTGGCCAAGGTGCCAGACTTTTTGATTTGAGCATTGCTCTCTGGGAAATCGCTTTAAAATGACAACATCCCAATATAATGCTAAACAAAATAAAAAAATCCTGGATTCGCCCATTTAGCCAGATCCGCACCAAAATGTAACTGGGATATCCGGCCAATGTTCTATTCCTGCACCAAGTTTAGTGGAAATTACCCTGGAAATCCAGAGTTCTTGCGAGAGCACAATGGAATTGTCTCTGCGACACTCTGGCAATGAGCAATGATGCACGTTACTTTTACCCCTTGCATCCCGGGGAACCAGCTAAACTGATGAAGACAGCGCTGCAACGTTGGAGGACAGTAAATATTGGTCGTAGTGTTATCCGATTACGTCAAAGTCCGAAATCATTCAGAGTAAACATGGTCTAGTGTTATTCAATTGTGTGCAGTGAGATTTTTAAATGCATGCTTGTTGCCGCCCCTCGAGTTGGGCCATTACATTGTTCGTGGCCAGACCCTTAATCTTTCTAGATTACCAGGGTCTGGATTTTCCAGGCTAAGTGGAAATCCTTTCAGATGTTTGTGCAATAATCATGGGTGTGGGTGAAAACACACCCTTTTTGGTGGAGCTAATCAATACACAGCCGCCTCATCAGTGAACAGAATTGTGTCTGACTAACTGTTACAAGTCACCTCTTCATTTCCTGTGATTCATCCAAAGGAATTCTGAAGATGGTGAAGTTTCAACACCTATTGTAATTTATTGCAATTGGTCTCCTGTGGCAGTGTGTGAATAAGTGCTCTGGGTGTATACATGATTACCTTTTGTTTGAGACCTCTAACAGAACACTTTTCACAATACCGTTTTGAATTCGATTAATGAATGATAACTGAAGAGTAGGCTACTTTTTCTCTTAAAACTCTGTTCTCATCAAAGGCAATTCAAGGTAATTTGCTATCTTTGAATACTTTAACAATCCAATAACTGCAGTCTGTTGGTGTCAACCCTCACCTGAACTGAGAATAAAGAAATTATATTTGCACATCAGATTTAAAAATGCATTAGAACAATCAATACTTGGATGGAGCCCTCCAGAATTCCAAATGAATGCTTCCTCTTCCATCTATTCATGCAGTCACTGTGGGATCTATTGTCTGTGTACAGTTTGGCCAACAGTTTGTCACAACATAGACCTTCAACAAGGAATAGGGAACTATAATGCAGCTTCCTTCCTGACACAAACTCCCAAGTGGCATCAGCATTGTTTTGTTCACTTACATTCATGGTGACAAGAGCAAGAACAATAGCCTTCCTAGGCATTTACTTAAATCAAGGTATCAGGGAAGTGACCAGGGGTTTACCTAAAATAAGGGATCAGGGAAGTTGATGACTGTACGCTTCTAAGCAGCGATGAGTGATAGTTCCAGGATCTATGTTGTATTTACAGCCACTTAGATTATTTTTAACGCTACCAATAGAATGTGTATCATTTCATACAGACAAAACTAATGATTCAGAGAACTCTGTTACCTCAGCCTCTATCTGAGTCCAGCCTGGTAAATCTATCACTGCAGTGGATGTCAGACACCCCAGGAGGGGCTCTCACGCATTCCCAACACAGCGTCACATAACCTCCATTCCCTGCCTTCCCCAAACTGTAACGGCTTCTAACCACCCTAACTCAATCTTCATTTCTTTATCTCAGTGCGCCGGCCTGGCCTGTTATTACAGGCCCTGTCTACATCCAGGCGTTCTCTATTAGCAGGCCTCCCACTAGTCCTCTCCACACAACTATTGGCTTTTCTGCAGACACCATGGTGCCATTTATCAGCACGCCACTACGAGGCCAGCCCTCAATTTCATTACCAGCCTCCTCCTCATCCACCATTTTTATCAACTAGCCGACGTCTGCTACCTCTGTCTCCTCAGGGCTCTGTCTTGGACTAACACCCATAAACCCTTCTCCCTCTCTTTGTCTGTGTCTCTCTCTCTCTCTTTCTCTCGTTCCGTCTCTCTCCCTCTCTCTCCCTCTGTCTGTTCCTCTCTCTCTCTCTCTATTTCCTTCTTCATCATTCTACATTCCCACCACCCATGAACCAATGTCTCTCTTACTCTGTCTCTTTTATGGGTGTTAGAGCTGATGACTGTATACTCTTCTACTAATGCACACACACACACACACACACACACACACACACAGACACAGAGAGACAGAGAGAGAGAGATAGTGAGAGAGATACACACACATGGGCGGACTGGCTGGCCATCTGGCATACCGGGCATTTTCCCGGTGGGCCGACGCACCTTTTGGGCCGATAGAATAGGCTATATATATAATTTAATCATTTTGGCCAACGATCGGCCCAAAGGAAGGACAATCAGCGGCCACTGGTTACATTTCCATATTGACACTCGACTGATCCAATAACAGCTCACGTCAGGCCCCACCCCTCGCATTTTGGCCCACAGCCAGGATTTTGTGAGCCATCAGAAGTTAATCGAAGTTGCCTACACAAAATTGCGGCGGGTGCTGACGATGATGATTATAATGACTTATTAATTGCGATAATGTAATGATGTGGTTATGATAACGTAAGGCCGTGCTGTGATTATAATAACAAATAGTGCAACTTAAATGTTCTAAATGAATGATTTGCCACCCCGGACAGCAAAAGAGTGTCAAATTGATGGTAATTGTTGGTCAGATTGATCAGTTTCCATCAGACGCCCAAAATTCAACATCGATGGCATGAGTGGTTAGCCTGACGAGCCAGACCCACATTAAAATGTAGGGTCTGGGCACTCACCGTTAGCAGTGCCCAGTCCGGCGGGATAATCGGTTGTCTTTCAAATTCCCTCTGCACGCTAATAGGACAGCTGAGTCCCATGCGTTTTCCACTAGCGGAGCTAGTTGGCTAGTTCAAACTTTTGCCAACTTAAAACAAGCAACTTCGTGTCACACTGTTGGCCAACAGCAACATCCATCTTCTTTGTTTTCAAGTAGCAGGGAATTCAAGCCAAACCGTTGCAACTCTGCCATCAATCATTATGTTAAGCCCGCCTGACGATACACGATTTGATTGGCCTGATAGAAGTTTAATTTTTCGAGCTCACAAGCCAACGGAGAGTTGCTAGACTAGCCCTGGAAGCAAATGTAATTTGCTGCAGCTAGGGTGTGTCTAGATTTCTAGGCTAATGAGTGGTGGTTGGTCTCTCAAAGTAGAGCGTCGAAAGTGTTCTATCTTGGAAGGGTTAATTATCATGGTAAAGATGGGCTAAAAGACTGTAGACTGACGGAAATGTAGGCTACAAAACATCAAGTCATATTCATGCACAAGCCAACTAATATACAGTAACCTATACGATAGGCTACTGAAAGACATTAAAGATAATTAGTTAATGTAGCTATAATGTTCCAAAATGTACCAGCAATGTAGTATAGCCTACAGGAATGAAATATTTCCAGCAACAGCCCTGTTTATTTTGTGTTGTTTCAGTTGTCCTACAGTGATTAACGTCTATGACAATCTAGGTAATTTAGCTCTTTACACATAGGCTTCAGTAACTGTTTGGTGCTGCTGTCAGTTGAGCATTGTATAGTTTAAATGTAGCCTATTGAATAATTTGAAATGATACTTTGAATTCAAGCAGAAACTCTTCTTTAACTAGATGTACCGCAGAGTGGTACAAAATATGACCGCCGCCCAGTCCAGCACATGTTTTCCACAAAAATAAGTCACGCTGAAAGGCATCTGGTATCTGCTAGACAACAAGTACCAAAACATGATTAGTTCATAGATTTCACATGTAATATACATTTTATACAACCCCACCCCCATCTTGCCTGTTCATAATTCTGAGAAATTCTTGAATTGTGTGCATGTGTGCGTGTACATGTTTATGTTTATGTGTGTGTGGGTGGGTGTGTGTGCGTGCATGTGCATGTGCTCGTGTGTTTGCCTGTTTATGTGCCTGTGTGTGTGCATGTGCATGCATGCGTAGATATGTCTACTGTGTGAGTATGTATCATACGTAGGATTACTGTGAATGTATGTGTGTGCGTTTGTATCTGTTTATGCACATGTGTGCATATGCAATGGGTTTACATGACCCCTGGAGGCAAACATACGCAAAAAATTGGTCATCCTAGGCCCTACGGTTCTCAAGATTCGCAGAAAACTGTGTCTGCCCTACCCTCCTTTCGGGGGGTCCAGTCCAGCGGGGGGGCTACAGATCAAAACAAAAAGCGATGGTTCCATGCTATCCATGTGGGGTTACATGCCCACAAGTTTCGTGTACACCGGTCTTTCAGTGTCCCAGGAATCCTTGTTGGTGTACGGTCACTAAATGTACACATACATTATTTTATTGTAAGGCCCCCCATGAACGAAAGTCCACGAAACTTGGCATGCATTCGGAGGGTGTCATAATGATCCTACACTTTCAATTTCGTGCAGTTTTGACCATGTCAGCCAGAGATATTGTGATGAAAACAATGATGTTTTGCTTTTTAATTTTTAACTAGGTGGCGCTATACATGAAATAAGTGGTAATGGAATAGGTTGACATGCCCCCTTAAGACCAGCATACAAAAAAAAGGTGGACCTCCTAGGCCCTACGGTTCTCGAGATATTCACAGAAAACTGTCTCCGGCCACCTACAGGCCAGTTGGTGTATAGTAACATAAATTAATTTATTGTGTGGCCCCCATGAACGAATTCCACGAAACTTAGCGTGCATTCAGAGGGTGGCATAATGATCCTACACTTCAATTTAGTGCAGTTTTGACTATGTTAGGTCACAGATACCTGCGATTACAACACCTCATTTTTACTTTTTGGCGTTTAACTAGGTGGCTATACATGAAATGAGTGGTTATGGAATGGGTTGACATGGCCCTTTGAGATCAACATACAAAAAAAATGGTCCTCCTAAACCCTACGGTTCTCGAGATATTCACAGAAAACTGTGTCTGCCCTACCCTCCTTTCCGGGGGACCAGTCCAGCGGGGGATCTACAGATCAAAACGAAAACAGGAGGTTCCATGCTATCCATGTGGGGTTACATGGCCACCAAGTTTCGTGTACCCCGGTCTTACAGTGTCCCGGGAATCCTTGACAGAAATTTGGACATGCGAAAAAAAAAAAAAAAAAAAAAAAAAAAAAACAGAAAATCGGACTAAACCTATATGACCGCCCGGCTTAAGCTCTTGGGCGGTCATAATAATTGCTTGTATATTCTAAGCTAATATGGAGATCATGTACTCCATGGCTACCTCTGATCAGAGTAATAGCCAATGAGGCCTAGGCCTATCACTTTCAGTGCTCCATGACAGTTGAAAATATATGCATATTTAAGGGTAATGCAAAGATTTTGTATTTAATTAGGTGCGCCCGACCGATTTGAGGGCCGCTTGGGCCAAATATGCCAGGGCCGATTTATGGTCCCAGTCCGCTCCTACACACACACACACACATTTTAACCATTTATTTATGTGCACATGAAGAAAATGGTACAGCGACACAGATATTAAGAACGCAGTACACTATATATGAAAACCCATGGACCAGTTGCATGCACCAGGTCTTCACAATATCACTTAGCTTAAGTGATATATAACCTAACAAACACAATACTCAGTAGTTCTTAAGGGTATAAGTAGCAACGTCTCCACCATATGTGGCGGCTGCCAATAATAGCAGAGATGGCACACACACACACACGCACGCATGTGCACATGCATTTGCACACACATGCATGCACGCCAAACACACACACACACAATTGGTCATGTGCCGACCATTGTCATTGTCTTTGTCACCCTAACGTCTGCATCTGTGAAGGGTCAAACTGGAGGCATTTAATGAGAGCCTAGGCTAGATGGGCTTAGCATGTCACCTGAGCTCTACCCCCTTCTGTAAATTAGTAGCCCACGGTTAAGTCAAGGTGGGTGTAAATGGAGGAAAGAGTGGCCTGGTTTAAAATAGCGCACTAACAAGCCTCCTCCGCTCTGTTCTGTTTCCTCCTAATGACTGGCATCCAAGGGCCACGGGCTAGGGGGAGGGGGAGTCAATGATCTAATGAGATTCTTAAAAGGCCATTTTAATGAAGTTGTTCACGCTCTTGAAACAAATACCTTTTTTTCTGTGATGATTTTTCATGAGCCGCGGTGCTTTGATCCGAACGAAAAGAGGATAGGGGACAGAGCGCTTCTTTTCACGGAGGAGGAAGGGAATTCAGCGTGGCATTTAGTCACCAGCCAGCAGCGAGCCTCCCCTTGCAGGGCGTTAATTGCCGATGCTACTTGACTGCAGGTCAACTGAAACGATATGATGATACACAAATAGCCTCCATATTATGCTGGTGTGGTGTGCAAGATTTCAGTGTCCTCCAGCACACTATAAAGATGGATAGTATGCACACAAAATATGGTGGATCTGAAAGTAAAGATTTTTTGTTTGAAGCCTGCATAATAACACTGACATCACAATATCATGGCAGATGTCCTGTCCTGTGACAGATGATTCTGACAGTGCCCATTTTACATCATAAGTAATTGTCATGACTACCATGACAAGATTTGAGAATTTAAGATGTAGTTGTTCATAGCGTCATACCAAAGATCCTTGATTACTAGCAAGATAGAGCAACGTAATTCGTTACTATGGGAGCAAAACGGACAGTTCCGGTCTGCATAAGTGGGAGTGTCACCCCACGCCACTAAATAAACTTTCTCTTAATAAGCAATAAGAACAAATAAACATAATTGTGTTCACAGTATTATTGTATATAATCGTGTATGATACCAATGAATCATTCTTTAGGACATGATATGAATAATTTAATTAGTCATGTGAACCGAAGCTAGCTTGCTAGCTAACGCTAGCTTAAAATGCTATACAAGTGGATGGGAGTAGCTATGGCAATAGTACAGCTATCGCTAACAAGTGACTAGTTGAAGGACTTCGCTAAACTTAATATACTGTTGCAAATTCACTTGAGTATAAACTATCCACTTTTAACTAATGTCAGTAATGTTATTCAGCTAGTTGTCATTTCAAAGAAATGACACTTCTCCGCTTAAAATGTTACCTTAGCTAAGAGGCTAGCTAGCATGCTAACAACCGACAGTAACTGGCAGCAGCATGGTCTGATATTAGGTTATTTTATTACAAATCCAACACTAAAAAATTACACTTTTAGGCTTGAAATGATCCCAAACACTTACAGATTATGACAAAATTTTCCAAAAAAACCTCAACAAATCCAGAAAGACATAATGACCAATTTATTGGTAAAATTCCACAAGTCTCCATTGACATTAGTGCAGCGAGGGTTTACTCTGGTCTGCATAAAGGGGGATTTCCCCCCCTCCCCCTTGCAATAATCGAACGTGGAAATTGTCGAACGTTTGCGCCTCTCGCTCCGCTTTAACCCTCTCTGGTCATACATTTATAGACCCTTTCAACAAGGTAAACAAAAACAATGCTTGAACATTCTATTTGGGCCCCAATCTACTTCCTCTGCATTAAGATCACATATGGAATGTTAAAAAGGAAGTCTTGTGGGGCCAACTATGATGCTGATAATGGAACTCTCTTGAAAGGGTCCATAATGAGATTGATTATGGTGATACTGTCACATCACTGGATAGTGACTCCTTATGACAGTGTTACCAGATCCTCTGGGTGCCAGAAGCTTTGCATCCTCTGTGGGAACAACTGGACTGGCATGCTGTAGTTTTAAAACTAATGTTTTATACCGCAGAACCTATATATTTATATACACAGCACATTGTCATTTTTCACAAGGTTATGTAATGTGGACACCAATACATTATCATGACAAGTGTGTCTGTGACTTATTCATCATAAAGCCATACAGACTTTATGACAGGTGGTGTCAAATAAAACTGGACTGAAATTAATCGAGGAAGATGAAAAAGTCCCCAAAAACTGCTTACATCTGGAAATGTTGTGGAGCAGACTCAGGGATCTGGAAAGTTTACAGTGTGCCAACAGCTTCTCTCCTTCTCTCTCTCTCTCTCTCTTCCTCTCCCTCTCTTTCTTTCTCTGTCTCTCTCTCACTCTCTCTCTTTCTCCTCTCTCTTGCTTTCTCTCTCTGTCCCTTCTCCCTCTGTCTCCATATCTCTCTCTCTCTTTGCTTTGGAGAAGTTGGCACCTCGTCGACAGAGTGACAGTTCCATCTGGCTCCACTCCACCCGAGGATGTGCTCAATGTGAACACCTACAGTATACTGCTTAGCTTCCTTGTATTAATAACAATTTTGTTGCAGTGCTGTATATGCAGGAACACACACACACACACACACACACAGTACACACTCACTCTCTCTCTCACACAAACACACACACACACACACACACACACAAACACACACACACACACACACACACACACACACACACACACACACACACACACACACACACACACACACACACACACACACACTATTAAACATTGTAAAACATTACATCTTAATTCATCTAATGAATTCCTAACTATCTAAATAGTCTAGTCTAAAATATCTAAATAGTCTAGTCTAAAAGATTGTACCTATGATTGTATATGGTTTGTTAACAGTCTGTTAACATTTATAATTATGCCCCCTTTCATATAGTAACATAAACAGATACCATAGATGTATCATGATGTACTTGGCTTAAGTATCATGTATGTATCATGCAAATGTTGTACATGCCAAGTTTGATTCCTGTTTTTTCCAGACATTTTTCATATGGGATTGCATAACATAACCCTTAAAAACACCCTAAATGGAAAACCTCCCAACAAAACAGGAAGGGCAGACATCCTGAAAGTCAGCCAATCACTTGAGAATTAACTGTTGAGGGTTACTGCACATATTTCCTGTAGGGCCAGATCATATCCACATCCACATCCGTCAATCATTCATCCATCTTCTCTCTGCATCCGTTATCCATGTCAATAGCACGTGTAATAGACTCAATAGGACAGCCATAGTGTGGTTTCAGCAGGTTCAGCTGAAGGCAATTTGTGTTTCTATCAGTCTTCACAGACATTGGCTGGGACAGGGAGTGGAGTGTTCAATCTGTGTTCTGCTTCTCTCAAGGAAAGAGCCAATCAAACAGGCTGCAGTACACATATGCTCAGCAAAATAATCTCAAACAAGTCCAACTGTCATTCACAAGTTCATGACGTTTTCTTTGTCTGTTTTGTCTCATGTAAGAGTAAGACTAGACCCACAGATGTTCATCACTGTTGATGTTGACAACAACGAGGCCCTCAGCAAGGGCTACAATTTACAACATTCGAGTGAATTACGGCATGGACATCAAGCGCTTTCTAATGGATATGTAGGATCCAGTTGCATTTATGACCCACGGTTGGCAAACAAAGGCCTCTCGTGGCCCCATGTCTTAAAATGTGCTCTGCCGCCACACAAAGGGTTCATTGTATGGTTAAGTTTCAACGGATGTCTCTTGTCTAGTCTATAAACACTATCTCCAGTGAGGTGACTGACCGGAAGGATGACATGAGGCTCTGAGGCAGTCTAGGTCATTAAACAAAACAAAACACACACACACACACACACACACACACACACACACACACACACACACACACACACATGTAACTGTACTTACTCATATAAACATACAATCTATACATAAACATATGTAAGTTACACAAGTATAAACACAAACAAATCATGCTACCTCATGCTACCTTATCTCTTTGTCTGGAAAGAAATGGCCATTCCATCATTCCCCTCTCTGATTAAGTCCGTTTAAAATCTCCAAAGCAGCTGTAGGGATTTGTTTCATGTCTGCCACAATTTATAGTCTAGATGTTAAATATCACATTCATTTGCATTTGGCAACTATTCCGGTAATCAGTTTGAGTATCTTTTGAGGAAAGAAAAACTCTGATTTCAGTTTTTAAACTTCTATATGTTCTGGTTTACTTACTTCCCTATGACAGTAAACTGAATATCTTTGGCATGTGGACCACATCGCTAACTGAAGAAATGATACACATGGTAATATATTGGGTGGTGCTGTACTAAAGGCTGTTCTTAGATTTTTATAAGATCTCAGACCTGGATCTCATAACCAAACATTAAATTGCTTTAGTGGCTAGTGATCACCAGGTAAAGGTGAATGATACTGTAACATCGGTGTGTCTTGGACTGAGTGTGCTTTTACCCACAATGCTACTCAGGGGGGTTTCAGGGATACTGTGCGGGTTAAATGTTTGTGTTTTAGCTCTTAGTTTGGGATTATGTATGTGGTATAGTGTATTGTGTGTAACACTCCTTAGTTCTTCCTTTCGTGTAACCCTCGTGTCGGTGTGTGAGTGTTAGTGGCAACTCTTGTGTTTTCATTGTAATGGTGTCTAAGTCTTGGTCTGTGTTCCTCGTTTCTGCTCTAATAAAGACAAATGACTGGACCACGTGTGTCATCAGTCGTCACAGTACCTAGCAGACAAAGCAACATGGACTCACAACAGTAGGTACAGCAATAAAACCCAGGCCAGTTGATTACCAGTACTTCGCGGTAAGACTGACTGCTCTACCATGCCTGCACATAACAACATGTCATGCCAATGATTGGTTTGCATAATATAAATACTTACAAAAGCTAGAACCCGATATTCTTTTGTCTCACTTGCTAGCCCCATGGACGTTTGAAACACTATCAAAGAGTAGGCAAACTTGTCCATTACAATCTCATTAGAAGTTGGCCCTGTTGCACTGCAAGTTCGACACTGGTTATTAATGTGAGTCATCTGCGAGAGCAATTTGCCAATGCTCCCTGACATCCAAGAGGATGTGCTTTTTGTGTTTGGCCACCAGATCAAAACTGCAGTATTTTATTTTTAGGTTTGTGCTGCTTCCTTTGCAGAGAGATAAGGGTTCTTTTGCGGCAGCCAGTCTTTCAAATAATTTAAACACAAGCCTTTGTCATCAGTTTCGAATAAGTGCTGATGCATAGAGGGACTCAGTGCAGCTCAAAAGATCAAGACAGAGGTGGTGGTAGGGCACAGAGAAGTTGCCATTTTTCAACACAAAATCAGCTCCCAGCAAACTTTGTACCACAAAGCTCTATGCAGGAGCTCTAAGCTTGCCGTTTATCCAACACGTGAGAAGGAGGAGGACCCGTTTAGATATTCAAATCATATTCCCAGGGATTTAGGAAGCAGCCATGTCATTCAGATATTACAAGAACAGCTTTCATGAAGCAAAAGAGTCTCACCCTTTTGTAATACACTTCCCATTTTAGACTTTTCTTAATCCACCTTAGAGGGTGCAGACCTGTAACCTGGTAGGACCAGGCTCAAATTCACTTTGGCCATGCTCCATTGGGTATTGTTTTCTGTGCAATAAACCTTGTTTTTTTACCAGTCACTTTACCCTCTTCCAACAAAATCCACTCCAGGCATTCTCTGCAAGCTTGCAGCTTGGGTTTGTTCGATAGAGTTAGGAAAGACAAAATGTAATTTCTGTTTATTGAAGCAGAGCAGACCAGACAATAAACCGCAACATTATTATGGTCTTTGTTGGAGATTAAACTATGAAAGGGCAGGATCTCTCGCGCAGGAGGAGAGGATTGGTGATGGTCACGGTGTCAGTAGGATAGCAGTTTTACTTAGACGCGGGGAGACCACCTAGACATAATCCCAGTTTTATGGGTAAAATGATCTTAGTGGGGAATATACGGGGCACAAAATGACGCAGGGAAACTTTCCATAGACCCTATGGGTGTGTATGCTGTGCGAGGGACATGGGGCCCTCTTATCTCCCTCAGCAGACACACTCTGCTCTCCCAGTCCCAGGCTCATCTCCCTTCTCCTCGCCTGCTATTCTGGGCGTAGTGCTGGGCCGACTAGGTGAACGGAAGAGGAAGCACCCGGCCCGACGGCGAACAGCGATTAAAAATGAAACCGACACTGCAGCCATTGGTCAGCCGCAGTCTTCAAGGGGACCGATTCAACAAAATGGTGGATCAGAGACTCCGATAAGAACACATTTCCTATATTAAACATTTATTAAAACTTCTAGATTGGGATCTTTATGAAAGTGGAGCCATTTGAAGTGTAGCGATCCCACACTGAGTGTTGGCCACAGGGGGTCTGCAGGCTCCATACACAGCGCTCATGTTTCTGATGGCACTAAGATTACTTTTCTATCAGCACGGCTTTGATGTAGGATCACGCAGCTCTGTGATACTTTCTCCCTTTCATGTGAAGACATGTCTTCCCATCAGTGACAGGACATGGCCTTCAAACATATGCTGTGCATCGTCTCTCAATGCACTGCCACACTGTTGAATCTAAAGTGCAACATTCAATCCCACAGTCAAATTATATCACACATAATGGAGTGATGGTTTTATAATGTATATCTGCACTAGGTTATCTGAGTGGTGAATCACTGTCTAATGCTGCCGGTATTCAGATCCTTACAGGCTGTTGCATACTGTTGGTGCACAACCTCAATAAAACTGAGCTCTGTCAGGAAATCTTGTTTATATACACCAGTTTGGAAGCTCATACGTCTACTTTGTAACCAGCCCATTTATTTATTTATTTGTTTGTTTATTTATTTATTTATTTATTCATTTTCTGTAGGCCTACAGAACATCAGTTTTTTTTTTTCTGACCGAATTATTCAATTGTCTTTAAGCATTTGATAGCCACAAGCAAACATTGACAACTAACAAGACACAAAGTCAGTTTCCACAGAATAGAGTCTGTAGAGTAGTGGGGTTATTTTGTTCTGTCATACTTTTCACTATGTCCTGTTTTTCTAATGTCCTTGAGTTCCCTGAACTTAAACTCAACTCAAAATTGGCACAATCTTTTGTGGGAGATTTGAGTCACTGGAACCCAATTTGAAAGCACAGCAAGCACCACAAACATGCTCCACACATCAGCAACCACTCAGTGAGAATAGAGAGGGATACCTTTATCTGCTCATTTCATTGACACAAAGTGGAGCACAGTCCAGCAAAAATGGGTTTAGGAATTAGACTCACTCTTTAGCCAATCACAATAATTTGACAATACAGTACCCCAACTGTACACGGAGAGATTAGAAATTGTTGTTTAATGGGGTTAAAATGTTCTTGACGTCACTAACATGTCGTGTCAGCCATGATATATGAAATAATTTAGAAGTTACATGGGAACGATGTTGCTTTAAAGCCACTTATTTATATTATTTATAACTCCCACATGTGTGCATGGACACACGCCAGCATTGCGTTGCCACTGACCCACCCATGTTTGTGTCTTAAAATCTTCCACATGTTATGAAAGTAGCTCAATATTTTGCTAAGCTACAGTAAGTGTTGTGGGCTTTGTGTGTTGGAAGCCGTATTACCCATTAGTGAAATCAGGACCTGCTCCATCACAGAATCAAATAGAACCCGCCAGATATGCCAAAGTACATATACCACGATAACAGACTCCGCTGGAAATCTCTGAACACAATGAATCATCATCATAATCCTCACATTCCGACGCTTGATCTCCTATTTCCATTCAGATGTTAACACTTAGAATGGGTATGTGTGATCTAACTTAACCTCCACCAGCCATAAAGGAACATCTAATGTTCACACTGCTGCTCTGAGAAAAAAAATGCATTTTCCACATTTTTATGCTTTGTCTTTTTAGTATTCACATCAGTTGCTCACATCTCTGCAGGAGGTTTACAAAACACTGTGAGAGTCTGTCTTCCCTGGTGGAGGAGCATATCGAACATTAACAAGAACAGGAGGGAGGCTTTAACCATGTTTATGCAAGCTCCAGATTCATATTGCATGTCTCCTCAAGAATCAGGTGATTTGCTTTCCCTTGATGGTGTTATTTTAAAGTTTATGTGCTGTCTCCGTCTGTCCCCTGGCTTACTTTCTGGTGGGATCTATTTTGAGTGAGATATTAAAGTGTGTTTTTTTTTGCGCACACACTCATAAATATATTTGGAACACAAAGCAGCTCACGCAGTCATAAATTACGCAGAGACTATGCGCCCCGCGCTTAGTCAAACCTGTAAAAGAGTGGTTTCATAAAACGGGCGATAATCGCTGCGGATCCATCTGCCAGCTGCCGTGCGTTCACGCTTGCTGTGTAAGATTCATGGCTGCTCTTACAAACTAAGCAGGGTGCTTAAAAAGTTTCCGGCGGTGGCAAAAGTTCGGTTCACACTTTTAAATGTGTCTCCCGGTAGCAGACGGGTAGCCCTGGAGTGTGTCTGGACTGTGGCAGCCTTTTTGTACCATGGCCATCATTAAATGGTAGAGATACATCCTGAACACTGGCTCTCTCTCTCTCTCTCTCTCTCTGAATTACAATAGGACAACAACATTTGTTTGGGTAGGAAGTGTAGCTCTTATGCGGTGTGGCTTGTGCTTGCGATGGCCCCTCACAAAGATAGTTGTACCATAGTTGTTTCAAAGAGAACAATGTTTAATGCAGTGCAGGATGATAAAATATTTGTTTGACATCAATCATACAACTTGCAACATTTATATTCTATGCTTCACAACTTAAGAAACAAAAAGAAAATGTATTATTTCCCAAACAAAGTGGAACAGTAAAATCTAAGAATTATAGATTATTCCCTTGTGGTTTAACAACAGATGATATGACGCTCCTTACATTATATTAATAAAACACAAATTGCTAAAGGTGTATGCTCATATTGCAAAATAACTGTAAAAAAAAAAAAACAGAATACCCCCTGTGTCCAACTTGATTAGGCTTGGGTTTTGGGCAAAAGTTAATTTAGATAAGGAATGAAATATTAAGAGTTGGAATGGAATTCAGCCTCACTTCATCTCTCTTCTGTTCTTTTCTCACCCTTCTCTTCTCTTCTCTTCTCTTCTCTTCTCTTCTCTTCTCTTCTCTTCTCCTCTCCCTGTGCTGTGACAGGCGGGCATGTGTTCTCACAGGTGCCGAGTGTTTACAAGAGGAGCATAAATCACAAGGTAGGCCGCTTTGACTCAAGGGGGGAAACAGACACGCAGGAAAGGAATGGTGGCACAGCCCACTAATCACACCCACTGTGTGTCTGCATCTTAAAAAACAACTCCCTGAATGTGTCATTATGGTTTCCATCTATCAAATTAAAGGAGGAATCTCTCATGATTAACAAGCTCATCATTGAGTGTTATGTTTTCATAAATCTAGCTATGAGTTTTTGTAGCGTGTTATGGTATAATTATCTAGCAATTAGTAGGTAAATATGTAGTGATTAGGACTTTCCTTTAACTACAATTAAAATGTGTAAGGTTCCCATTTAATGGGGAAAAGTAAGTTGGTAGTGGTTGGTAACTGGTTGGTAAAAAATGACCCTGATGAAGGTGCAAGCCGAAACGTTGGTCTGATAAATAATTGCATATTGAGGTTCTGAGTGTGTGAAATTCTTCTAATTTCTAAGTCTCATTTACCATCCTGAGCACCTCACAAGGTGTGCATTTACCATCATCAAACAAATAGTGGCTGGTAACTCACAGACTACTAGAGGGTGGTGTCCTCCCATCACTCCTAATCCTCTTTATTATTGAAGAAATATTAGCAGTTTCCAATTTCTTTGGAATTTAATGAATGACATATTTACCAGTAATTACATACTTGCCTATTAACTACTACATAATTACCAGTCCCTTGCCAGACCAAATAAGTAACTTCACCCCTTGAGTAAAATGAAAGGTTTGCATGAAGAATTACAAAATGCTCATCTATCAACTTTTTCAACCTGACCATATGGAGCAATTAATGAACCTTTATGTAAATTAACTTATGAAACAGGAACATCACAAGGTTGTGTGTGAGGAACTTTTTACAGTATAAATATTATTACTCAGTTCTACTGGAAGCTGTATATTAGTTAAAATGTTCCTCTGCAAAAAAAACTAGACAAGGTGTTACGTAAGATGGTATTAACCTTTGACCTCTAGGGGTCACATGGAGGAGAACTGGATATCAGGTGGATATCTCTGCTGTTTTTGCAGCCCGTAGCAACAGCTGAGACAGGGCAAGGCTACATCATGGGAATTTTGATTTGTTGTTGTCTGGGATCATTCCAACTTGATAATCAAGATACCCAAGGGATTTAGCCACGCCATGTCATATCGGCTTTTTGGGCTTGGCCGGTTCATTCCCTAGGGGGCGGTTGCCATGGGAATACCGTCTTTGTCATTCTTCAGGAATGATATCTTAATTGGTGTAGTTGAGGGCTAATATCCCCGGAATGCCTGGGCTTTGGGCTTCTGCCAGCATTGGCTGGATTTCCTACTCCAGTGAAGAGCGCAGGGTACGCGAGCCTGCATCTCTGACATGTTTTCACCACCAAAGTTACTTGGAAAAGTCCTGCAGCGTTGCTGGTGTTGTTATTGGACGCCATGCTGTGTTGCTCTTATCTTGGCTCCAATTCTAATTGGTGATTCATTGTTATGCACTGCACCCTTTATTTTGGTTTATTTTGCTGTGTGCCTCAGAGCGGCTCAGCTGAGGAACCGTACCACCTTTTCTTTCAGAGCGGCTCAGAGCGGCTCAGCTGAGGAACCGTACCACCTTTTCTTTCAGAGCGGCTCAGTTGAGGAACCGTACCACCTTTTCTTTCAGAGCGGCTCAGCTGAGGAACCGTACCACCTTTGCTCTGGTCATGGAACTCAGTTCTGTGTGCCAAAAATCAGGTGAGGGAAACGCCAGTGTCATTGTCATGATAGGATGAGACATGTAGACAGTTTCGGTCTTCATATCCCATACTGCCTAACGAGGATAGATTAGGGCTGAAATCTCACTGTCCCAACACACACCCAAGGATATTCCGTCTCTCCCTCCATACACACACACACACACACCGAAAGGTGTCCCGGCACTCCCTCCACACATCTGCTTGGACAAAGGAAGCTGTTGCCATGTAATGGATGACAGACATTTCCAAAGTCATCTCAAAGTCAGCAGCTCTCTTCCGATGGCCAGACGGCCTTCTTAACGAGGCTCGGAGGAGGCTGCAGGAGTAAAAGAGTGTGTGTGTGTGTATGTGTGTGTGTGTGTGTGAGGAATATGAAATCTTATCTCATCACTGGGACCAAGACAGCATAAAAAACACTCTTATCACAGACACTGATGGCTCTATATAAAGCACGCCAGGAGACTGATTTGGGACAGAGGCACCCGGTATCTGTTGGCAAACAGCTCATAGAATCAATTCGACGGCAGGCGTCACGCCAGTCTGAGTGGGTCGAGTTGTTCCATCAGGACCACGTGGCGCCAGTCTGAAGCGCTGAGTCGGCAAGTCCATTTCAGAGCAAAACAGGACTTCCAGTCCGATCAGTATTTTGGATCGCACACATACAAGCGGGCTATTTATGCTAGAGGCACCTCTCACCTCCCACACAACAACACATCTCAACATCAAATCTTTACTGTGCTCGGACGACACAACTTTGACTCCATGAATACATTTCAGGTGTGGGTGTTTGTCAGGTTCATACATAAACAAATAAGCCAGGCTTTGGCAATACCATTAACGGTCCACTTTAAAATGACAATGGTAAATGGCAATGCTAAATGAAAAGGCTAAATGACAATACTAAATGGAATTTGAATGAGAAAAATGGGAAAAATGGAAATAAAGCCCTGCAGGATTTTTTTTTTCAAACCAGGGTGTCACCTTGACAGGCTAGGAATTTTCACAAGAAAAAGTCAAGCAGAAATAACACCTGCAGGCTCCCCTTCGTGGTAAAGAGAAACTTTAATTGCCCTCAGTAGCATGTACTGCAGTGTCACCAAGGACTGGGGAGAGATGGAGAGATGAATTTTAACTCGAGATGCTCATTAGAATCTCAGACAGGAAGGGGCAGGCTGCGGTGTGCTGATAAGATAGGAGAGGGTTTCATGATGGGGTTAACATGGTGAGAAGCCAGGGACATACTAAGTGTCTTCAATTATTCACGAGTGGGGTGAAGCAGGGGCGCAGAGGTGTGGAGTCTTGGCCTGTGCTCCTGAGGGTGTCTTGGAGTAGATGGCGGGCCCTCTGGACAGGGAGAGCTAAGGGAACGGAGCTCAAGTTACACGTCGATGTGTCTTGACAAATCGAGGCTGACAGAAATCCTCACGGTTTTGCACGCAAACAGCGACAATAACAGTTTACAAGAGGACTCCTTCTGAGCCCCACAACTACGGGAGCTAGACAAATCACAGGAATGGTCAAGACACACTGCTATGAGTGCCTCTGAGCAGTAGTGAGCTACATGGTAGCGGGCGTCTATGTGATCTATTATTTGGGAGGTGTGCGTATATGTGTGTGGTGACAGTGAAATACACCCTGGAAAGGCTGGGTATTTCCTCAGCCAGGGAGCTGATGCCGTAATGTGTCCCTGGGGTGATAGGAATCACTGAAGCCTGATGTGAGCTGTAATGAGATGGGAGTCTTTTTTATATGGGGGAAATGATAAAAGCAACGACAGGATAAAACTGGTTGTGTGACTTTCCCCACAGGACATACTGCTTTACAGCACATTGATAGCGCAAAGAGATCTGGGCCTCAATTCATGGTCTTTAATTCATTAGGCCCGCATCGGTGCTGGCTTATGCCCAAAATGCTCCATTTTGAAATGATTTTGATGTCTTGCCACTGACAAATTCCACAGATACGCTTCCTATCTTGGAGTGTGATTGCACTGTTGTGTAAGTCTTCCCCACTGTCTACCCAGCGTTATCATTGATTAGTGCCGAGCAATTAATTGATCCGATACGCACACAAACAGTGATTAGTAGTCATCAGAGTGCTAATGATCGGCTCGAGCTCTATCGGGCTAATTATAGAATGTATTCAAATGTTTGCTGTAATCAGACCAGGAGGCAATTTGAAACCTGTATGCACTAAAGACATCTGAATAACTTCTAGCCTACGTCTCTGATAAGCCTGACATATAATCACTCAAGTCATGTTTGCCTCATTTAGATTTCTGTAAATTTGTGTAAATTCCTGCTTTTTTTCAGAAACAGTGTGAACTTCTGAAACACCTTACAGCATTCAAATATATATGGGTATCATTAGGGCTAGGCCTATTGGTATGCAACAACAAGCCCCGATGAGAATCAATGTATTAAAGAGATCTGTGAGAAGAAATATGGATTGAAGTTCATTGGAATTTTGTTTACTTTGCTTCAGCGCTGAAGACAGATATTACTTAATTACAGTACAACAAGTCATAAAGAACAAGAAGCAGAAACCCATTTTATTGGAGCAGTCAATGCTGGAATGCAGTCAATGACAGGACAGCAGAAGTGAGAGGTGCACAGGCTGCTACTTACAGCTCACTACAGCCAGGGTTGGGTAGTAATGGATTACATGTAATCTGGATTACGTAATCAGATTACAAAAGTCAAGTAACTATAATCAGCCCAGATTACAATAAAAAATTGTGTAATCAGATTACAGTTACATTGTTGGGGATTACCATTTTATCATGCAAATAATGCAACTTTTTTATGATAGCCTAGCTATCTTTTAATTTGACAAGCTTCGGGCTTGCCGGTTTGATCCCCGACCAGTAGAAAAAATGTGGGCGGGGGAAGTGGTTGAGCACTGCTCTCCCATGCTCACATCCACGGCTGAAGTGCCCTTGAGCAAGGCACCTAACCCCTCACTGATCCCCGAGCTCCGCTGTAGCAGACAGCTCACTGCTCCGGGTTGGTGTGTGCTTCAGCTCACTGTGTGTTAACTGTGTGCTCTGTGTGCTTCACTAATTTACGGATTGGGAGACCAAATTTCCCTCACGGGATATATAGGTTTAGTCAGATTTTTCTTTTTTTTTTGATTTTTTTTTTTTTTTCGCATGTCCAAATTTCAGTCAAGGATTCCCAGGACACTGAAAGACCCGGGTAGATGAAACTTGGTGGGCATGTAACCCCATATGGATAGCATGGAACCATCGTTTTTTGTTTTGATTTGTAGCCCCCCCGCTGGACTGCACCCCCGAAAGGAGGGTAGGGCAGACACAGTTTTCTGTGAATATCTCGAGAACCGTAAGGTTTAGGAGGACCATTTTTTTTTGTATGTTGATCTCAAGGGGCCATGTCAACCCATTCCATAACCACTCATTTCATGTATAGCGCCACCTAGTTAAACACAAAAAAGTAAAAATGAGGTGTTGTAATCGCAGGTATCTGTGACCTAACATAGTCAATCATCATTGATCATTATGACACCCTCTGAATGCACACCAAGTTTCGTCGAATTCCGTTCATGGGGGGCCACACAATAAATTAATTTATGTTACTATACACCAAGTGGCCGGTAGGTGGCCGGAGACAGTTTTCTGTGAATATCTCGAGAACCGTAGGGCCTAGGAGGTCCACCTTTATTTTGTATGTTGGTCTTAAGGGGGCATGTCAACCCATCCCATTACCACTTATTTCATGTATAGCCACCTAGTTAAAAAATTAAAAAGCAAAAATTAGGTGTTTTCACCACAATATCTCTGGCTGACATGGTCAAACTGCACGAAATTGAAAGTGTAGGATCATTATGACACCCTCCGAATGCATGCCAAGTTTTGTGAACTTTCGTTCATGGGGGCCTTACAATAAAATAATTTATGTGTACATTTAGTGACCCACACCAACAAGGATTCCCGGACACTGAAAGACCGGGTACACAAAACTTGGTGGGCATGTAACCCCACATGGATAGCATGTAGCCCCCCCGCTGTAATTGGACCCCCATGTAGCCCCCTCATTATGAAAAGGAGGGTAGGGCAGACACAGTTTTCTGTGAATATCTTGAGAACCGTGAGGGCCTAGGGATGACCAATTTTTCCGTGATGTTTGCCTCCAGGGGTCATGTTAACCCATTCCATGTGCACACATGTGCATAAACAGATACACACGCACACACATACATTTACAGTAATCATACGTATGACACATACTCACACAGTAGACGCATGCATGCACATGCACAAACACACATACGCAGGCAAAGACACAAGCACGCACATACACACACACACACACCCACACACATAAACATAAACTTGTACATGCACACATGCACACAATTCAAGAATTTCTCAGAATTATGAACAGGCAAGATGGGGGTGGGTTGTATAAAATGAATTTTACATGTGAAATCTATGAACTAATCATGTTTTGGTACTTGTTGTCTAGCAGATACCAGTGAGAATTGAGTGTGGATAATGCAATTTAGTGAGACAGTTAGAATCATATAGGCCTTTCAGTGTGATTTATTTTTGTGGAAAAAATGTGCTGGACTGGGCGGCGGTCATATTTTGTACCGCTCTGCGGTACACCTAGTTTACTATTGGGGCAGGTCTCTCGGCACACTGCCTGATATTTTCCTCCTAATCTTAATGTAGCCTCTTGTTTTACCGTTTACTTTGAGAAAGTCAGCAGGTCCCCCTGGTTGAAAAACATCCCAAAGGAATAATTTTCTCACCCCCACAATTGAAATTGACATGGTATCATTCAATCTTAGGCCATGTCCCTGGGTCAAAAAAATCCAGCGAAAGCTAAATTCATTGTCCAGGTGTGCCCTTATAAAGGTTAAGCTGAGTTGTGCATGTTTGGAGAATAGTGATCCATGATCACATCCATGATGACTAAGTGATACATTTTGGGATGGGTTGAAAATTTCAACCACCAAAACACCACCCCCAAAGTGGAGAATAGCTATAGAAATGTATTAGTTTTGGGTGTTTATCAGACAATGGGACCTGGTGACCTCAAAGTAAATGGTAACACTAAAACAAGGGGCTACATTAAGATTTTTGGAGGAAAAGATCAGTTAATTCACACAGGAATGCTTTACTCAGAGCAAAGAGATTTCTTAGATGCAATGAAATAATAAAGAGAAAAATAGAATGAGAATTTTTTCATCAATTCAGTGGTGGTGTCTTTTACTTAAGGGACATATTTATTGAAGTAATCTAAAAGTAATCCTAAAGTAATCAGATTATGTTACATGTTTTTGGTAATCCAACTGATTACGTTACTGATTACAAAAATTGCCATGTAATTTGTAGTCAGTAATGGATTACATTTCAAAGTAATCTGACCTAACCCTGACTACAGCTGACCCAGTGGGATGACAGCACTAACTTTAAGACCAGGCAAGACTCATGACCAGGCCAATCAGATCTGCCAGTCAGTCTAACGTTGTGTCGGGCTAACAGTGTGTAGAAAACCAGGTTACATGGAGGAAATCAACAGTCCCTTGCAAACTACAAGTAGTATTGTCCTATGCGCTGTATGCATTTCTATCTACTCTTATAGTGCTGTTTGTTTGTAATGTTTGAATGAAGCTTGGACTGTGTGAATGGACTTTAAGCAATAAGCCCAGAAAGGCCGTAGGTTACACTGATTTTAGAACAGCTAAAGGGTGTTGTTACTCCCCTTACCTGTACTATACTATATCTAGCTAGATTTAATACAATAAAGGCACAGCAATGAGGAATGTAAAGATTTATTCATGTATAATCATTCTTCCTCCAAGAAATATATTTCTTCTACTGTCTCAGAATGGTTGGCAAGCAACTTCAAGACGCAGCTACTCAGCCCAGCTAACTTTTAAATCAAGTTGTGGTAGTGCAGTAACGAAATGCATTGGTAACACTTTACTGTAAGGGTAAGTATCATGAATTCATGGTACAACAGGCTTTATTGTGTTTATCCTTTTTACAAATACTGTACAGAGACATTTTATTTATTCATTTATTGATTTTGTTTTTATGACAAATGGATGTTGTACACTACTGCCATTAAAGAATTTCAATCAATCAATCAATCAATTAACTGACATATTTCCCCTTATGTCTTGCATTAGCTATACTGTATGCAACACTGACTTGGCTTGATAATGTGACCAGAGCAGTAAGGAGGGAAAGAGAGAGGCTATAAGCCACTCCCAGTAGCCCGACTACGCCACCCTGGGCTTAGTACCCTGGGACTTCTTTAAGAGAATTTGCTAAGGAAGGTTTGACACAGGTCCGAAAGCACCAAGCAGACAACGTGAATTCCAGTCAAATCATACGTTTATTAAATAACCAAAGGGGGGGGGGGAGGAAGGAGTGTCCTGCAATAATACCTGAAATGAGTTAGAGGTTATGAAAGTACAAAAATATTTATTATTGTTCTCTTTTATTATGATACAATATGAACAGGTGATTTCTAAAGTGGGGCCAGGCTCCACTGGAGCTAAAAAGATACAGCAGATGGGGGCTTACCTGAGGGAGACAGACTAACTGGAGGTGTGTTCTAAGTTCCAGCCATCACACGTGCATACACACTGCAAGAAAGTGACTTACCAGTGACACAGCAGCCCACCGCAAGCAACAATGACACCACAAATGTGCAGCTACAGAGTCCCACCACCAGGTGACTAGCCTCCCTCAAAGAGGGCCCCACATCTGCCAAACAAACAAATAAAACAGCAACACAAGGGGGGGGGGGGCAAAAATACAGTCAGCCAATACAGACGTTATGGTAGATAATGCAGGCACACCAGGACAAAAGAAATACAAACACACGCAAATGACAGCCAGCACCAGACAGAACCTAAGCAGTTACCAGGATGAAGCATATGCCACTTATGCCCCGTTCCTCTCTACTAATGCGGCAAGCAACATGCAGGCTGACATAAACGCCAAATAAACCCAAACACAGGCAGACGTAGACACTAAATTAATGCCCACAAAAAGAAACAGACACAGAACGTACTTGAAAAACCGCAAACAATTAGGCTACACCAAAATAAAATAACTACAGACAAGACAGCAGCACGACCCACGCTATGCACCCCGCGTAGATGGAAAAGGCCGCGCTACCTGGACAGGACAGAAAAGACATTGAACATAAAGCCTTCTACTGCCACCTAGAAAGTTACCCATTAAAGCAAGCATCGTACATACCTATGTTCGTAACTACGATTAGTGCACAAAGCGCCGTATGGGGAGCACTCACCCACGTTCAGCTACAGGCATACAAGAGAAAGTGTTACGACTCAAAACAGAAAATAAACTACGAGAGATTTAAGACAAACATGGGTGCATACCTGTAGAATGAATAAGGGATGGTGTCTAACACACGGGCAGCAGGAGTAGACTAGCCGGTGACCACGAAGCTACAGGTGAAGACAAACATTGATTAAACCATGTTATTAGTCTGGCAGCAAACGGGAGTATTGCAACATACCTGATGGCAGAGCTTACAACGCTTCTTCGTACCTGGGTGGTTTTATACTGTCCGGCCAGTAATCAGTGCTTGAACGAACTCGATTGTGTAACTAATCACCACGCCCCCCTAGTTAGCGGGAGCAGGCCAGTGTGGGACATGTAGGGAAAACAGGGAGACATGGGGAAAAGACAGAAACAAGGTGAACTGGCTACAATCTACCCCCTTGTTCTTTATCGTCGCCCCGACGATAAACAGGCTAACTGGCAAATGGGCAACAGCTTAAGATCGAAGAGGAACTCCGATTAGCCAAGACACAGGTCAAGGAGAGCTTGCAATCACATTACTCGGCCTCTATACGCCACGGGGGAGGTGGTGGACATTGGAGTGTTGCCCTGCCGTGCCTCGGGCAGTCCTCCTAAGGGTAGTCTCATTGCTGTCAGAGTTGTTCTCGTCTTGAGATGTCGACAACCCAGGGGGAGGGGTCAGGACTGGAGGTGGCAGGTCCACTGGCACCTGTGCAGGTGGAACAGGACGCCTACCATCCATAGGACCAAGCCTCAAAGAGCATGGTTCCCGGTCAACCTGGAATGGGACAGGAACTACAGCCTCTGTGGTGGAGGGGTATACCGAAGAGGGTGCAGTTGGGCCCTCTCCTGCAGGTGGAGGGGGGGGCTCAGTCACTTGAACCCACAGACCTTCTCCAGAATCTTCTTCTGGATGTGGCCTTGGCTGGAGCGGTTGCTCTTCTTGGGGGGTATTGCGGGGCTCCATCCTAAGTTTAGGCTTCAGCATGATGCGGTGGACGTGCCGGACCTTGCTTGGGTCATCGACAGGTGCGATTGTGTAGACAGCCCCGCCAACTTTAGGTGCTTTTAATACCTGGTACACAGTTGAACACCAGAGGTCCTGGATCTTGTGGCGTCCCCTTATCCCGTGGTCCCAAAGGTACACATGCTGGCCCTCCGGTATTGGGTCTTCTTTCACATGCTGGTCGTAGCGCCCTTTCCGTCGAGCAGCATTGGTGGCCAGGCGCTCCTGGGCTCCATCAAATGCAACCTGGAGCCTGACTTGATGTTCCCGGACCCAGTCATGCACCGTACCAACCTCTGGTTCCCGTACTCTGCCGAGCAAAAAGTCAACTGGCAACCGAGGGTCCTGACCAAACATAAGAAAGAAGGGGGACTCCCCTGTCGACTGGTGTGGTGTGGTGTTATAACAAAAGACCAGTTGGGGAAGACAGGAGGCCCAGTCCCTCTTCCTGGAGTCTGGCAACGTGCGCAACAAATTGTGCATGGTTCGGTTAAACCGCTCACATTGCCCGTTGCCAGCTGGGTGATAGGGAGTGGTACGGGAACTTGGTAAATGGAACGAACCAGCTCCAATGTTCGTTCCACCCCTTGATGGCCGTGGTCTTGATGGAGCTGGGTCATTACTTCTGGTCTTAGGGAGGTGGGCAGAATGACTTGGAGAATCTCCTCTCCCCCATCTGGGCGGAAGACCTTGCGATACAGCAACCCATGCTCCTGGACCAACCGGTCCCATTGGCGCAGGAGGGCTAAGGCAGAGGTTGACAGTTGCCGACGCTCCATGTGATTAGGCCGCCTCTTCTGCTTCCAGAGCCTGAGTACCGGGTGAATGTCAGGGTCCGCCATCTGCAAGGCACAAAGCTCTGATGTGGAGTGAGAAGGAAAAACAGACATAACAGTGTGGCTGAACTGAGTGGGCGGTGGTAAAGATACTACCTGCTGCAGATGAGTAGGTACGGAAGTCCAGGGAACCACCACATCTCACCCACTTGGGCCCACTTCCAAGTGTTGCCTGGAAAGGGCATCTGCATTTGTGTTGCTCTTGCCTGAGCGATATCGGAGCTCATAATCGAATAAGGCAAGCTGAGCTGCCCACCGCTGCTCTGTTGCCCCCAGCTTAGCAGTGGCGAGATGGCTGAGCGGGTTATTATCGGTGTAAATGATACACTTGTGTCCCAGCAGATATTCCCGAAACTTCTCTGTAACGGCCCATTTGAGGGCCAAGAATTCCAGTTTCATGGAGCTGTAGTTCACCATGTTTTTCTCTGGGGGTCGTAGACCTCGGCTGGCGAATGCTATTGGCCTAACCCTGCCCTCCTGCTCCTGGGAGAGGACTGCCCCCAGACCACCATAACTGGCATCCACCTCCAGGATAAAGGGCAACGAAAAGTTAGCATAAGCCAACACAGGGGCAGAAGTGAGTCTGGTCTTTAGGCTCTCAAAACTTCTTTCGCACTCCTCACTCCAAGCCACTGTGAAGTCGCGCCTCAACCCTCTCCTAGACTTTGTTCCAGCCAGCTCCGCCACCAGCTTATGCAGGGGTGCCGCCAACTTCGCAAAACCCTCTACAAAGCGGCGGTAATAGCTTGCAAAGCCAAAGAAAAGAACGAAGCTCAGACACCTGACTGGGCGGCACCAATTGGCTACAGCCTCGATTTTCTTTGGGTCAGTGGAGACACCAGCCCCGAGAGATGACGTGGCCCAAGTAGGCAACTTCTGGCCTACAGAAGGCACACTTTTCTAGCTTTGCCTTCAGCCCTTCCCTCTGCAGCCTCTGCAATACTACTTCTAAGCGGTCAATATGCTGGGAGGTGTTAGATGAGAAAACTACCACATCGTCAAGATACAGTGGGCAGTGCTTCGACTTGGCCAGCTTCACTTTCGCGGGTCCTATGGGGATCACGCGGTATCCGCGCGACTTTAATTTGTATTTTTTTCCAGTGAGGCAGCTGCAACAACCCAAACAACAGGTAGATGGCTCAAGTGAGCAGGGTGTCTCGTAAAAGAAATGGAGCCTGGAAAACCCTACACAGACTTCACTGCAGACTTTAGCAGACTGGTTTAGAAATAATGAAACTGAGACTGGTTTAGAAATAGCCAGAAATATGCCTGCCCTGCCCTAATAAAGAAATATTTGGTTAACTGCGAGTGAATCCCGTTTGCAGCCCGTAGAGGCATGGGACAAATTAAACATTCTGTTTTTTTTCTCGAGTGCAACGATGATAGACAGATATCATTTGGACAAAATATAGAGTATTAACCTCCGTTGCTCAGCCAAATGCCTTCCTGTTACGTCCTGTTATCACGGAGTTACAGGCGATAAACGATTTTGATGGTCACAAGTTTACTTCATTAGGGACTGTTAGTTATTTATTACGGAGGAGTTTTGGGAGCATTAGTCCAAAAGGCGTGACCCTCCTCGCCAGCAATACATTTTCTATGACCCTCCAAAGTGATTATGAAAAAATCACTGTCAACTTTTCGGGTTTATCGCCTACTGTATTTTAACGTTTTCACATATTTGGCCATAAGCCGTTTATCATAGGCTATCACGAAACCAAACTACAAAGGCGAACACTTAAACAGGGGGGAATTAATTGGGCATGAATCATGCTGAGCGCTATTTAAGCTACCTTAGAATAATAAGGTTCTATCTGCGTTTTGAGTAGGTACAACGGAGACGATTGAAAGCGGGGGACGAATGAAACATTCGGTTTCTCCGAGTGCAACGATGATAGACAGTCATCATTTGGACAAAACATGGAGCATATTAACCTCCGTTGCTCAGCCAAATGCCTTCCTGTTACGTCCTGTTATCACGGAGTTACAGGCGATAAACGATTTTGATGGTCACAAGTTTACTTCATTAGGGACTGTTAAGTTATTTATTACCGGAGGAGTTTTGGGAGCATTAGTCCAAAAAGACGTGACCCTCCCTCGCCAGCAATACATTTTTCTATGACCCTCCAAAGTGATTATGAAAAAATCACTGTCAACTTTTTCCGGGTTTATCGCCTACTGTATTTTAACGTTTTCACATATTTGGCCATAAGCCGTTTATCATAGGCTATCACGAAACCAAACTACAAAGGCGAACACTTAAACAGGGGGAATTAATTGGGCATGAATCATGCTGAACGCTATTTAAGCTACCTTAGAATAATAAGGTTCTATCTGCGTTTTGAGTAGGTACAACCGGGACGATTGAAACGGGGACGAATGAAACATTCCGTTTTTCTCCGAGTGCAACGATGATAGACAGTCATCATTTGGACAAAACATGGAGCATATTAACCTCCGTTGCTCAGCCAAATGCCTTCCTGTTACGTCCTGGTATCACGGAGTTACGAGCGATAAATGATTTTTGATGGTCACAAGTTTACTTCATTAGCGGTTTATTTTTTTTGGATTATTAAAGAGTGTTTTTCATTTAAAGGTTTGACTTCATGCTCATTCAGTAGAGCATTTAGTGCTCTCCCAATCCCAGACGTTCACATTGCATGTTTGTTTGTAATGGATGCAACCGCGAGATAGGCTATGCGTTTGACAATGAGTTGTTAACAGAACCAAGACATATAGCCCAGCAGCAATCTAGGGACTGATCGTTATTTATTGAAGGGGCCACGGAGGAATTTTGAGTGCTTCAGTTGGAAGTTGCATGACCCTCTCTTGCCTGCTAGAAATTGTTCAATGACCCTCCGACAGAATTGTTAAAAAGACATGACCCTCCCCCGCCAATTGTCTTCGCCCGCGCCACAGCCACACACTTTGTGATAACATTCTTAAATCAATCTTTCCGTGAGCTTGCATGCTACCAGTCCTTCCTTTTCAAATGTGTTGCCCTATTTGCACAATTTCACAAATAATCATATGTGATTAATAGTATGACAAATAATCCCTGTGCACGGGACCAAACAATGCATGCCAACTTTTTTCGTGTTTATCACGTGATTTTAACTTTCCCGCTGTCTTGCCGTTTTAATGTTTTCCGTAGAATATCCCATATTTTAATACTCTCATAACAGCCCTGCCATCGGGCCTGTCTCTGTGTTGCCCTGTTGCTACCCCCTTGCCCTTCCAACGAAACAGATGTCTTCAAATCATCGTTTTCCTTGCTTGAAGGCTTAACTTAGAGTGATGTTAACCT
This sequence comes from Alosa alosa, assembly GCF_017589495.1. Lineage (NCBI taxonomy): Eukaryota > Metazoa > Chordata > Actinopteri > Clupeiformes > Clupeidae > Alosa > Alosa alosa. Next base: position 20,080,949 of record NC_063202.1, read on the forward strand.
ATTTAAGTTTAACGGCGCGATTGTCGAAAACCACGATTCACTGGCGCTTGCATGTTAGGCCTTATGTCACGTCGCACCTGAGGCTACTCAGCTGCAAGAGAAATAATTTCCCCTCTTTGTATGTTCACTGCAAGTTGGCCTACCATAACTTACCAACTCTGCACTGTAGACTGGCTATTTATATTTTTCTGTGAAATAAGCAAATTTATTTGTTCAACTTTATGAAGCAAAATTACGCATAGGGTACTTGGAACATAATTTGACAAAGGACAGATGAATGTTGCTAGTGACAAAATATTAACTTTCAGTGTTTTACGATGTCTTTGTCATGGGGAAGTGTTTTTCCCCATGCATTTATTCTAGGTTACTGTCAGTGACTGCCGTGAGAGAAGCGGGTTCTGTGTTTCGTTCATGTCAGTGGCTGACATGAGAGAAGCGGGGTCTGTGTTGTGTTGTGTTGCGTTAATTTATTTTCATTGGGCATACCGTGCCGTGCCGTCCACAGCTCTTCAGTTCTGACAAAGCCAAAATTACTCCTTTTGAAACAATGAGTACAGGAAGCGTGTTTGTATGGTTATATTGCTTGGGGGTCCCCCAAGCAGCTTTCAGCCATAAGGCTACTTTGATAACATTTCAATTCACCCGACACTAATATTCAAAATGTTGAAAACTATTTCGGCATAGCCTATAAAGCAGTTTAATTCAATGGAATGTTAGTTGTAAACAAACGAGCTACTTGGTGAGGCTTGGCCTCACAGATCTTTCGTGCCTTAGATGGCAGGAAAAATCTTCACGATAGGCCTATTAACTAACCACCCGATTCACGTTGGCTGGGGGAAGGGGGGCCATCATACAATTGTGCCCAGTTAATCCGGCCCTTCCCCCCAAAAATCACACCTTCCCACCTCTGACAGCTTAAAAGAAGTCAAGAGGACTCCTTACTCACAGACCCATTCACAAACCTGCGGTTTTGAAATCCTATGCAGCTACAGGAGCTTCCAATCGCGAGGAAGCAATTTTGCATTGTAGGCATAACTAACATGCAATAACGCCAACAACAACAACAAAACTAGGCTAATCATTGTCAACATGTAAATTAAATGTAACATTATTGTGAATCAAATTAAAATGTTCTCTTTTGCAAACGTAGGCATAGTAACAGAATAATTTAATAATGTTACAAGATACTACATCAATCCGTATGTTTCATTGGGCTACTAGGCTATTTGTTTTGCCTTGATTCGTTTAGGCTAGGCCTTTTTATTCAGGGGCCATATTCACAAAGAATTTTAAGGCTAAAAGTAGCTCCTAACTGGCGAATTTAGGAGCAACTCCTAAAAATAATGGGCGTGTCACTCCTAACTTTAGGACTCCTAATTTTTTTACAAAAAGTAATTCACGAAGCATTTTAGACCTAAAAGTAGCACCTAAGTCTGGGACAGCTTAAGTCGAGAGGACTCCTAACTCACTAAGACCTATTCATAAACAGCTTTTTTGTGGCATTTTACGTTGCGATGTTTTGAAATAGCCTATGCGCAACAGGAGACACGAAGACTCACTCCTAGTTTAGGAGTTGTCTGAAAGGCTTTGTGAATAACTTTTAAGAGAAAACTCCAATCTAAAATCTTTAAGTGCGATTTAGGAGTAGCCTACTCCTAGTAGTAAGATAAAAGCCTTTGTGAATAGCCTACGCCCCAGTTATTCATCATCTTCCGGCCCTTGTGTAGCGCCGCGCATTCTGAGACCTGTCACTCATCATCGTAAGGGAGGTGTTTGGAATCATGCCCGCGTTACAATCATCAGCCAATCAAGGTGGTCACGCTTGCCCATTTACCGAAATTAATGGTCGAATATTACTGATGATCATTGTTATTTAAGAACATGCAGTGTGCGTAGGGTACCAAAAACATCTTGCTCGTAAAAACGCACATTCTGGTGGGTCTGTTATTTACTGTTGGCTGGCAAACCACATGCCTTTATTTTGGGCAAGCCTGCATTCATTCATTCATTCAACCTTTATTCTCGGAGGGTCATTGAGGGAAGCCCTCATTTTCAATGAAGCCGAAATTACAGAAGCGAAGCAAAGCGCTCCACAAACAAGACAACATTCGAGGCCTTCTGTTGAAGAATTTTATATAAAGCCTGCGCTGACAGTAATCCTCCTGCCCCTGATAGGCCTACCACAGCTGTGGATAGTGTGGAATGTTCAAGTAATAACACAATCCAATGTGTGTCTCAATTGTCCCCCGCTGACCACCTCACACATTTCTCTAGATTTTGCAACGAACTTACATGACACAATGCCATAAAATATGCCAGTTTTAGGACACAGAATAATGTTTGTAATGATACCAGGTAGGCCAGGTATTGTCGAAGGTGCATGGTGAAGTGAAATTCTTACTTTGGAAAACAAACATTTGCCGATATCATCGCCGATCATCAGAATATTGCAACAGATTCTGTGTTCTGGACTGCAGGTAACTTGTTAACCCTTTAGGCGCCAGAGGTTTTTTTTCGAAGCTTTCGATTTTGACATCTTCATTTCAAAAGGCTATATCTTAAAAGTGATAAGAGATACAGACTTTCTGTAAATTAGAGAAATATTAAGGATGACCCAAAGTTTATGTAGGGATTAAATGTTTATATCTAATTTGCATATTATGATGTCATATGGTGGCGGCCATCTTGGATTATAGAATTTTCATGAAAAAGTCGCATGTTTGAATGATAAAATGCACCACTTCTTTCCCCAAAATATCCCTCACCTTCTGTATGCTATATTGCACAATACTGAATGCTCAGGTAAATAGTAAGTAGTGAACAAACTGTGTAAATCATTACTAATAAATGGCAGAAACAAACCAAATGCATGTAGCGGTAGACTGGCCTTTGCTGTAGAGATTTTCCATTTACTACATACAGTAGGCACTCTGATTCCATGTATGGGGCACATATATATTATTCAGATGACACACAAACACAAGTAGACAAGACCTGTTTAGTTCAAAAGCTCATTTGCTCTGACAAGGCACAGATCAGGAGTGAGATGACGAGACAAGACAAGAGACAATGTTAGTATTTTTTTTCTTTTGTTGATGTTTTTGTTTTTTTCTTAGCTGACAAAGACACACACATCACAAGGACATGAACACACAAAAAGTGTATGTCCTAAATGATCAGGGAAATATATAGCAAATCAACAGTGTAAATCATTACTAATAAATGGCTGACTTTTTTATGTAGCAGGCCTTTGTCAGAGAGATAATGACTCCTCTATCCCTATCCATACAGGGCCGGCATTCCCATCATCTTGTGATAGACTATGCATGGCCTAATGTGTGTGTGTGTGTGGAGAGGGAAAGAGCGTTGTCACCACCTCCACCATGCGAGCAGCATGGCCAGATCTACCTCGGCTACGCCGCCAGTGGAGAGAATTTGGCGCAGCTCGGACTAGGCCTACTGTCATTCTCATTGGCGACTCCCCACACTGCCACTACGTTCCCCTAACTGTACTATTAGCACTTCGACCTCGTCTAACATACCCAGTGGCATTAGACAAAGGCTCCACCCACGCTACTGTCGCGCAATTGTGGAGAGGCACACGTTCAGAAGACAGAAGCTAGCGCTATGGACATTATGCTACCTCCAGCCTTGTTTGCCACACCACTAACACCCTGCTAACTTCCCGATGAACACCCCGAACCCGTGAAACATTATTCCCACCAGTGACATTGGGCAAACGATTCAACGTTTGTGCTTGGTGTAAGCTAAACTATGGAGTAAACTCTCACTTTGTCCAGCTGCATCATTGCAAGGCAGGGACGCATCTGAAGCCTCACTAAACGAATCACTGTCATTTTCTGAAGGCAGATATTCCCCTTCAGAATCAGGGTCCGCGAATAGAAGACCCAACACTTCATTTCAGGTAAACGTTTTTGATGCCATTAGGCGATAATCTAATGCAAATACCGCTGACGCTGACAATATCGCCTGACAAAGTGGCTCACACGCACACTAGCTCCGGTATTGTACGCACTTGATTCAATGCAGCTGTAGCGCGAAAGTTTTGTTTAAAGAGTGCCCTTTTTTCGACTCGGGGCTGACGTATGACATGTCTGCCATCTAGTGGGGTGGAGGTCGAACGAAATATGACACCCTATTTGACTAAATCGGCCGTTTTATTCAGTACCGCATCTTGTCGACTATAGTCGACTGTGGCGCCTAGAGGGTTAAACCAGTGGTTATCAAACTTTTATTTCATTCCCCACTTTGATCAAGGGGCATGACTGATGATAGTGGAGATAACGTGTTATCCCCAAGCGTTTTTTCAAGTCAGCATCTTCGACGGTAGTCTATTAAAAATATAAGTTTTCGATGTCCCAAACGGAGAGCCTTACTTTACTGTTTTTAACGATCTCTATGCTACTCACAAAAATGTAGGCATGGGGACATGATGAAGTAGGTTATCCAACTGTCGTGTGTTAAATTATTGTGATTACGAGCCAGTGGTTTTCAAACATTATCATTACTCGACATCTAACTAAATGCAACAGGCTCATATCGTCCTTGCATTCGCAAAATGAGGACCAGTGTTTTGTCAAATTGCAAATAGCTATTCGTTTTAACTATTTTTTTTTTATGATAGTAGCCTATACAAAAAGCACTTCATACTATCTTAATCTTGGAATATGGGGAGGGAAGTGGCGCGCCTGCAGTCAGCCAAATATGAATGTAATTCTGCGGCATAAAGCAGATGTAATTGTTTTATCGTACAGAAAAATAAAAATGACATGTCAAGCAGTCAATTGACTACATTGCAGTCAAGAAGTAGGGCAAATTAATTTATGAAACCAAAATGTGGGTCATAGTCGCCTAAGCCTCTATTAAGTAGCCTGTTAAAAACGCCGCCAGATAGTATTAAATCGGCAACAACATTGTTTTCTGCAGAAGCCTACCCAAGGCTACAGATTAATTCTGAACAGTTATTTCTCTACTGGCTCAATTATCACACCACTGTTTTGATTTAGCATGAGTTGCGTTAACCCCAAGATTGACAATAATGTAGACAGCAAATTTCGATTTCGATTTTCGTGTAGTCAAGCCTTAAGCCATACCCAAGTAGCCTAAATCGAGGTAATGTTTAATTATGCATGATTTATTTTGTTATTGAATTAGTAGGCTGGGATTACTCGGCAACAATTATGTAAGGGACGGCAGGCAGAGCGTGTACAGTGGCAGAGCGACGCACAGTGGCTGAAAGTGGTACTAAAGCTTCACGCAGCTTCACGCTGCGTAATGCGCGAATGAAGTGGTCATTTGAAAGCGATGCCCACTGTACAATAGTAGCGACTGGCAATGTTGGTCTCCGAAAATCCTTTGCATGAGCCGTTGGAACGTGCTAGGAGCATTGCACAGCCCAAAGGGCATGCGATTGTACTCAAAAAGCCCAAAGGGTGTGCAAAAAGCGGTCTTTGGCTTATCTCTCTCCAACACTGGGACCTGATTATACCCGCTTGCCAGGTCCATTGTCGAAAACAAACAAGCACCTGACAATGCATCCAAAGATTCCTCGATCCTGGGAAGTGGGAAGGCATCCTTACAGGTTTTGGCATTCAATTGCCGGTAATCCACACATAAGCGTGGGCTGCCGTCCTTCTTCCGGACCAGAACGATAGGTGAGGCATAGGGGCTGCAGCTCTCCCTAATGACCTGTGCCTCCAGTAACTGATTAATGTGAGAATTTACAACATCATACTCAGAAGGAGGCAACCGTCGGTAACGCTGCCTAACTGGAATCTCGTCGGTCACAGGAATTTCGTGAGAAATGAGACTAGTGCAACCTAGGTCCCCATCATGAGCAGAGAAAATGTCCTCATAGCTCAAGAGCAGAGACCGAACACGCTCCCCATCTGCATCTGTGCGCCCAGTCAAATCAAGGGACTCAATCTGACTCCGATTGAACAGTTTTCTATTTGGGCAGTGGCTTCTACAGCTCGAACTTCAGCTACCCCCTTGGGGAGACTAACAACATCCACACAACTCAGAGTGCCTAAGATGGTGTGAGGGTATAGCAGGACATCAGTATTCCCTACGTTAACCACAGGGATGTACACTGTTCCCCTGGAGACCCGCACTAAAGCAGGGGAGGTCAACAGCCCTTCTGGCAAGCCAGAATCTGAGGGTTCGAACAGAACAGGGAGGTCAGAGTACTGGTTCGAACATGTTGAAGCGACAAACTTAGTTACACCCCCTGGGATGCGAGCAGCCCGCCCCCCACGCAGCTTTACTTTACCCCCAGACATAGAGGACATGGAAACGGAAACAGAATGGTGACACTGCTGCAGTGCTTGGAAAATGGGACTCGGGGCCTGGACCACTGTAGGCAAATCAAACAAGGCGGAGCCATGTTGGCCAAACAAAACCTCATAGCCTTTGCTGATGATGTTCATTCCTAACACCCCGGGCACCTTAGAGCCCCCCGGGGGATCCTTCACCACTAGCACCCCACATCTTGTCATGAGCTTTCCACACAGAGTGACATCAGGTTCAAGGTACCCAACATAAGGAATCGCTAAGCCATTGGCTGCTTGGAGCTGCAGCCAATGACAGGACTTTAAGCGATCACAACCCCATGGTTTAAAATGTTGTAAGAAAAAACTTTCAATAACTGTGGACACCATAGACCCTGTATCCAACAAACAAGGAACAGTAATCCCCCCCATGACCACATCGAGGTGAGGACATGACGACATCAGATTAGGTACAGTGCCAGTCCCCGTATCCAACAAACAAGGAACAGTAATCCCCCCCATGACCACATCGAGGTGAGGACATGACGACATCAGATTAGGTACAGTGCCAGTCCCCATCGAGCTAACCCCAGAGTCAATAAATGCCCCATCTGAACTGTGACTCAGCAACTCAGTGGGCTTTAGTTTTCCGACCTCTGATTGGAGCTGGTGGGTCTAGCAGTGCCATCCATAGCGGATGCTAAAGAAGCTGACCGGGGTCGAAAAGGAACCTGCTCCTCATTACACTCTCTAGCGAAATGACCAGGGCGCTGGCACCTCCTACATATTTAGTGATGTTCACGAAAAGGCCTAGTGCGCCTCTGACCTTCCTGTAGGAGAGCGATACTCTGAGCTAACTGAGTAAGCTGTCCCTGTTGACTCTTAAGGATGTCTTTAAGCTCCGCTAGCTCAGAGCCCTGAGATGTATTGGTCACTGTTTGAGAGTCCCCCTGAACCTTGTACTGGAGACCGTAGGCGGATGGCATCGAATGACTGCGGCCTCATGCACCCCCAGGCGTACCCTCCCGTTCCCATCGTAAAGCCTCGCTGTGCACCTCTAACAGTGTAGATGTGGGCTGACGCCGCACCAATTGTTTCAGCTCTCTGCGGAGGGAACCATCATAAACATGCTCAATAAATTGATCGCGTAACATTACCTCTGCGTTAGTTACAGCATGTAACCATAAGGTTCATCAGCGCCAGGGAAAACTCCAGCAGACCCTCTCCATCCTGCTGCTTTCTCGAAAAAAATGCCTCCTGTAGGGATACATGAGATTGGGAACAGCCATACAGTTCATGCAATATAGACAGTACCTTCACTGGGTCCTCCCGTTCAATGGCAGGGTGATATTTAATCTCCTCCCTCGCATCCCCCTCTAAGTGATCAAATATAAAGAAAGCTTGGTCAACTGTAGAGAGATGACGAGCCCTCATGCAAGCCCACACTTCTTCCTCCCATTCATCAATGCTAATACCTGACCCGCCCCTAAACGTAGGACATTTCTTATCTCGAGGAATAAACACAAGTCTTTCCATTGGTGGACCCGGAATCACAGGTGGAGGCACTAGCTGGGCTGGTGCATCAGGGGTGGCTGTGGAGGTAGAAGCAGTAGTGTTAGCCCCTGCAGCAGCCCTCTCCTGGCTTGAGTCGCTCATTGTCAGCCTTAAGCTGAGCGACCATGTCTCTGAGTTCTTGCATTTCTTCCTCCATATCTGCCACAGTAACCTACTGCAGAGAATAATCACAGGAGCAAAATGAGGGGGGAGCTACCACCAGAGGTCCAGACTGCAGAAGGTTCCCAATCCGCCGTCTTCTGGTTGGCTGCTGTCTTGTCTTTATCTACCCTAACCTACCACACAATCAAGAACCAAACACAACAAATACAAAAAGTGGTTTCACAACCTAAACAATATATCATGGAATTCACGTTTACGCTTTATTGTGCATCCTGCCGACTACGCCAGATTGTGACCAGAGCAGTAAGGAGGGAAAGAGAGAGGCTATAAGCCACTCCCAGTAGCCCGACTACGCCACCCTGGGCTTAGTACCCTGGGACTTCTTTAAGAGAATTTGTTAAGGAAGGTTTGACACAGGTCCGAAAGCACCAAGCAGACAACGTGAATTCCAGTCAAATCATACGTTTATTAAATAACCAAAGGGGGGGGGAAGGGAGGAGTGTCCTGCAATAATACCTGAAACGAGTCAGAGGTTATGAAAGTACAAAAATATTTATTATTGTTCTCTTTTATTATGATACAATATGAACAGGTGATTTCTAAAGTGGGGCCAGGCTCCACTGGAGCTAAAAAGATACAGCAGATGGGGGCTTGACTAACTGGAGGTGTGTTCTAAGTTCCAGCCATCACACGTGCATACACACTGCAAGAAAGTGACTTACCAGTGACACAGCAGCCCACCGCAAGCAACAATGACACCACAAATGTGCAGATACAGGGTCCCACCACCAGGTGACTAGCCTCCCTCAAAGAGGGCCCCACATCTGCCAAACAAACAAATAAAACAGCACCACAAGGGGGGCAAAATACAGTCAGCCAATACAGACGTTATGGTAGATAATGCAGGCACACCAGGACAAAAGAAATACAAACACACGCAAATGACAGACAGCACCAGACAGAACCTAAGCAGTTACCAGGATGAAGCATATGCCACTTATGCCCCGTTCCTCTCTACTAATGCGGCAAGCAACATGCAGGCTGACATAAACGCCAAATAAACCCAAACACAGGCAGACGTAGACACTAAATTAATGCCCACAAAAAAAAAACAGACACAGAACGTGCTTGAAAACCGCACACAATTAGGCTACACCAAAATAAAATAACTACAGACAAGACAGCAGGCACTAATTCCACGCTATGCAACCCGCGTGAATGGAAAAAAGGCCGTGCTACCTGGACAGGACAGAAAAGACATTGAACATAAAGCCTTCTACTGCCACACCTAGAAAGTTACCCATTAAAGCAAGCATCGTTGCATACCTATGTTCGTAACTACGATTAGTGCACAAAGCGCAGATGGGGAGCACTCACCCACGCTCAGCTACAGGCATACAAGAGAAAGTGTTACGACTCAAAACAGAAAATAAACTACGAGAGATTTAAGACAAACATAGGTGCATACCTGTAGAATGAATAAGGGATGGTGTCTAACACACGGGCAGCAGGAGTAGACTAGCCGGTGACCACGAAGCTACAGGTGAAGGTGAAGACAAACACTGATTAAACCATGTTATTAGTCTGGCAGCAAACGGGAGTATTGCAACATACCTGATGACTGAATCCGACACGCTAGGGGGTTAAACAGGCAGAGCTTACGACGCTTCTTCGTACCTGGGTGGTTTTATACTGTCCGGCCAGTAATCATTGCGAACGAACTCCGGTGTGTAACTAATCACCACGCCCCCCTAGTTAGCGGGAGCAGGCCAGTGTGGGACATGTAGGGAAAACAGGGAGACATGGGGAAAAGACAGAAACAAGGTGAACTGGCTACAATCAGCACGTACATTGATTATGAAAAACCATATATGATATTAGAACTCCTCAGTCTCAGGCCTGTATTTGCCTGGCAGGGTTATACAACACTTATAGATATGTTATATAGATAGCCATGCTGGTCCATTTGAGAAGTAACTTTTCAGGTAACTAATCTTCAAAAGTGCCTTACTGCCTGTCTCCTCTTCTCCTGATATTCTGATTCCTGGTTTCTTTTAAGTCTCTCTGTGATGTTTTTAAACATCTCCCATCAGATTTATTCTCCATTGACAACACCCCCCCCCACAAACACACACGCCGCTCCCCCATACACACACACACACACACACACACACACACACACACACACACACACACAACTCTCTTCCTTTGTCTTATTTTCTCCTGTGTCATTCTCTCTCTCTCTGCTGTGCGTATGAGGTGTGTGTAAGCAGCCGTGCGTCAGCGCCTTGGTCTCAGCTGCACCCAGAGGAGGAGGAGTTGAGCTGAGAGAGATCCGCTCTGCTACTGCCTCAGGTGGAGGAGAGGAGGAGACAGAGAGACAGGAGAGATGAAAAGATGAAGAGAACAGAGGAGGAGGAGGAAGAGGAGGACAGGTAAAAAAGGATAAAAGAGGAGGAAAAAGGATGGAGAGGAGGAAGAGAAGAGTGGATGATAAGAGTATGAGAGGAAATAAGATGAGGAGAGGAGAGAGAGAAGTGAACAGATGAAAGGAGTGGAAATGAAGGACAGAAGAGAAGAGAAGAGAGAGGAGTAAAGGACAGAAGAGGAAGGAGAGAGAGTGCTGCATCTGTATGAGTCAATCACAAGACACAATCAAAAGGGGGAGGGGAGCCCTTCATTCACTGCTGCATTCATGTAGTAATGACGCATCCTCTTGGGAAATTATTCCCCATTTAATATAAAAAGGTTGAAGCACGTTCACATCTCACATCATTAGAAACTGCACAGGAATTCTGATAGGGGACTTTAATCAGAGCTGGGGATTGTGTGGTGTCAGCAGTCAGCCATGTTCAGAAGGCAAGCTATCAAAGTTACCAGTTTCCAGCTCACTTTTCATTACCCACACTCAGAAAGGTAAGAGACTGCACACTATGCCAGACAGCCTAGCCATGCAGATAAGACATGGAGAGCTGTGTCCAATACTATGGGTAGATTCGGTACATCAACCCACAGCATAGACATTTTATCACTGTCAGAGTCAAACACTTAAAAGAAAACATTGCCTTCAATTCTTCGTCAGAAGGTCATGTGCTATTTACCTATATTCAGTAATGTAACAATTGCTGGCATTTATTTACCATTCTTATAGTAATCAACATATTCTAACATTAATAATACCCTGTGATGTTTGATGTCCTACACGTTTGATGTCCTACAGTTCCCTGTGTAAAGAAACACATTTCTAAAAATAGTGCTATTGAAAGCACTATCTTGTGAGTCAGATTCTGTTCAACTACTGTCAAAGTAGCCGTTTTTATGTTTGAACATGCATAAATTCAATGCATTAGTTCATCATTGGCTAAGAATAGCAACTGTAATCTCAACAACAGATGCAAGCAGAGTGTCATTGCTTCCATGTGTGTCCCTTCTCCAGTCGCGTGCATCATCGCTGCCAGAATCGACTCAGCTTGGGAGCAGCATTATGCTGTCTCTCACCTCCTACTCTGTGCTTCCACTGAATGCTCTCCTGCCTTCTCATTCAAAGTCTGGTCAAGGCTCACAGCACTTGTTCTCTCTCTCTCTCTCTCTCTCTCTCTTCTCTCTCTCTCTTTCTCTCTCTTGCTCCGGCTTCATTACCTTTGAGCTGGCGCTAACCCGTTGAATTTCAATCAGATCTGTAATGGATCCTGGGTTCTAAAATATACTTGCGGTGGAAACCAGGATGTTTTCCAGGAGGTTCCTCTGAATTAAGGCAATGTTTCACCAGAACTTGCCCCGATTGCAGCGCCTGCTAAAAGTCATTCAGGCAGCAACTTTGTGTTCAGGTGTGGATGACAAATGAAGGAGCAGAAACTAAAGAAAGCCACAGATCGGCATAAAAAGGGTTGGGGGCAATTAGTGTGATTAATAGTGAAAAGCAGATTGCTTGTGCACAATGTCCCAAAACATTTCAGCTGGTGTTTCCATTTCATAAATCAAAGGAGGAGGGAGAATGAGAGGGCGAGGGGAGGAAAGAAAAAGCTCAGGGCGCAATGCGATGCGGTGGGCGAGAGGGGGACTTAACAAGCCTTTCGGACACAAAGCCACCATCTTGAGGCCTCCGAGGCCCTGGCAGCGGCGTGATGAATCGTTTTTTTTTTTTTTGTCTCTTTATCCACGACGCCCCGTGTCTCCTCTGAGGAGGTGGGTTGGAGGCGAACGCCGGTCTATCCATTAAGAGGCACCGCTGCTCAAAACGGCAATATTATCCTCAAAGATGCATCTGCTCTGGAGCCCTGGCGGCAGCCGCAATAATGAGGCGAGAGGGAGGCTCGTCTTGGAAGCCTTCAGCGTGATGGCGGCGGCGGTGGTGGAGCAGCAGGATGAGGCAAGCGGGAGCGTGGAGCGGAATGAGGAGGAGGCGCACTGGAGCAGGGGAGGGAGGGACCCTGGCCTCCATCAGCCCAGCCTGTCTGTGGGCTTGCCACCACCTCCCTGCTCTTTCACACGCCAGAGATGAGCTATGCAAATCTGCCGCTCTGATGAGGCTGAGAAGAAGCGCAAACACTGGTGCCCATGAGTCCGGCGCGAGCACAAACTTCACAAACGAGGCCTCAGTTTGATCTGCACGCAGCACATTTAAAAAACGCCGCAGGCGCCTGACCCGTCTTTGTGGCGGCGGCCGATAGGATGAAAAATGACAGTCATGCTGTTGTGGTATTAAGGGGGAAAATAAAGAAGGCTGACCAACATGTTACTTTGGCTCTTTGATGTTGCAGTGTTTTGGTGACCACTGGGCACTTGTTGCAAGCTTGTCTTTCATGTTCCTAATCTGAGGCTGGATTAGTGCGGCAGACTAGATGAAAGTGGGTGACACCACCAGAGATGGATTAGGGGAATAATTCAATGGCACACTGAGAGGCCCGGCCTCGGCTATCTGCCATCGTTTAAGTCAGCCTTGAGATGCATCCATCAGCGGCGTTTAAGTAGCCTGGCTAATGGAGTGAGGAAAGCTAAGCAACCCACTCCGCTCTGCATTGTAAACAGGCTGTCTGACCCAGGAAAACTACAACTACTCTGACAAGAAGCTCAAACGTCTCCCAGTTCAGCATTGCCCTTAGCTTTTCTAATCAAGCCGAACCAACACAAGTGAGATCCCGATGGAAAATTGGGTTAAAAGACAAACAAACGTAATCCAATATCATGGCTGCAGTTGCCAAAGATTAGAAAAAACACACAACCCTGACTAATGTTATGTTTTTTGTCAGCATCTTGTCAGTTATCTGCCAGTACTACACAGGGAAACTCATTGTTTTGTGCTCCTGGCTGCCATGCCAGCTCCTCTGTATTTTGTGAGCTCATTACAATCCCAGGCAGTGGGCCGCTCAGACAGACACAGAGGAACAGGAGGGTCCACAGAGGGACGTAAGTAGACCTCGACATCTGGCTCACGCAGCGCCTGTTGAACGCGCTCCAGAAGCTCCATCACTCAAAACGGAGTGAGGGCCAACAGAATTTCAGGCATCTCCTTCCTGCCTTTGATTCCCGATCTGAGAATAATAAAAGGGCCTTGGGAGGTAAGAGTGCAGGACACAGGGCGTCTGACCTCTCCATTTGGAACGCCCGTGCATGTGTGTGTGTGTGTGTCCTTCAGATGACCTCTGTGAGGCTGCACCTCACGGTGCGCTATCTGCGTGGGGATCATTTATCACGGCTGACCTCTGTCATCTACCTGCCCGGGGAAGAGCAGGGAGAATAAACAATGACAGATCCAGGGAGGGCTGAGAGCAGATGGGGGATGGAGAGCGAATGGTCAGCAGCTTGCACATAACCTTTATCCGTGACTGTCCACAGTACGGGATGAGCTTTTACAGACCTTTTACGAGGTTCTATGGAGAATGTGTGTAGATGAAATAAGTTTACTAGAACATATTTACACAAATTAAATGTGTATGCGTCGGTATGAGTTTGTGTTAGTGTGTGTTTGTTTGCGCGTGTCTGATTATACATATGGCGCCCGATGTACAAGCAGCCATTGTGAGTGTGTGTGTTTGTGCATGTATGTGTGTGTGCATGTGTGTGTGTGCATGTATGTGTGTGCTTCTGTGTGTGTTCACTTTGTTTGCCAAGATGCATAAGTCTAAGTGACAGATTCAAAAATGTGTGTGTGTGTGTGTGTGTGTGTGTGTGTGTGTGTGTGTGTGTGTGTTTGTGCGTGTGTGTGTTCGGGTAAGGCTGATGCCAAACCCCGGATAATCCAGGACATTCTGGACGGGACTGGTCCTAACAGGTGGCCGTCCGGCTGGGCAGCAAATTACAATAACAGAGCAGAATGCCAAAGCACTGTGAAGCTCCAGACCACGCATCTCCTCCCTCCCCCAGACAACTTGCAAAGTGGACTCCACTGGTGAAGCGTAAACATGACAGCAGTTACAATTCTTATGGGCCGACAGGCAGGAGTTTCCTCTAGCCCAGTTCTGCCGCGATCAAATGTCCGCAGGCGCCAGGAGTTGAGCTAATACATTGTGCTTTGTGGGCCTGCATGTGTTATACAACATTTTATTGTCACAGATTTATGTTTCATAAACTAATGATCTGAGGATATTGCCTGAAAATAAAATAGTGTGTTTTGTCTAACTGTTTGTAATGGTCACAGTGAGAGCGGTCTACCACATGAGCAGGTACAAAGATGTCCGCCTCTTTGACCCCTGGGCAGAAATGGCTGCCGTGACCCCAGTAATCTCACACCCAGCAGGGCCCGCCTTCACCACACACAACAGTGAGTAATGCTGGACACCATATGCCCAGGCACGCGCAAACACACACACACACACACACACACACACACACACACACACACACAACCAGACACATACATGCAGGGCCCAGTAAGAGCCATCGAGACAAGCTGTTATTTTCAGCTGCCATTGACCTTGTTCCCTGTGATTTCCTTGCAATATTTTAATTTATCTACCGCTCCTCTATTTGTACAACAGTCGCTGGTTTTTAAAGTACCCACAATCATTCAATGCAGGATAACATGTCCTGTATAACAGGAGATCATGTGATGATATAGCAGGATAGCATGTGATGATATGGCAGGATAGCATGTGATAGCAGGAGAGCATGTGATGATATAGCAGGAGAGCATGTGATGATATAGCAGGATAGCATGTGATGATCTGTATAGCAAATGTGCTGGACATGGAATAAAAAAAAAACAGGGACACAGTTGGTCAGCACTGATGTACAGTAGGACAGAGTGTTGCAGCAGAAAGTGAAAAAAAAGAGAGAAAGAGAATTTGAAACTGAGCATGGGGGAGGAAGTATTATATTGGCCATCTATCAAAACATGCCACTAGAGGTGAGGACTGGACATTTTTTTGTCTGGCGTGCTTGCTGTGGGACGGGCTCTCACACTGAGACCATTTCATCTCAGCGGTCGCTTCTGGGCAGAGACGCACCGTGAGTCATTAAGCCTCCTTCAGGAACAAAAGCTCTACTCTGCTCCAGTCGCTCTCTGAGACAAGGTAGAGGCAACAAACGTGTGTGTGTGTGTGTGTGTGTGTGTGAGAGAGAGAGAGAGAGAATGAGACAGCTGAGAACCAGCTGAGCCCAGCATGGCCATAACCCAACTGTGTCCCATTTCAAGGTTATAAACATCACAGGCATTTACGCACACCCTTCACTGCAAGCCCAACCCCTAACTTTCACAACACAGACAGACACACACACACCTGCACACATTAAAGCTACACACACACACACACACACACACACATACCCACATAAACACACACACAAAACAAAGTATTTGAGCTGAAAGCAGACATAGAGGAGCAGGTGTGAGTAGTGTGATTGCGTGAGTGCACCTTTTCATTTTCCGCTGTTTGGCCCGGCATTTTTCCAGCCAAAGAGGCGGCGTAAATCACGGTGCTGAGCTGACACGACCCTGTGTAACTGTGGCATCCACTGCAGGAATGCCAGGAAACAGCTGGGGCCGGGGCAGCGGCCGCGTTGGGGGGGGGTGTCGCTGTCCGTGCGTAAGGCACATGAGTTATTCACACTTCTGGTGCATGGTTTATGTACACTTCACTTACACAGACACTGATTAGTCAGGGATAGTGAGATGCACAGACACACACTCAAACACACACACACACACATACACACACACACACACACACACACACACACAAAAAGCCCACAAACACACACACACACACACCCACACACACATGTGCTTTCCCATATAACTGGGCCAGGCCAGAATTCCTCTGTTAAACACAATACAACGCATTGGTGTTTATGGGCCAGTGGTGCATAGAGCCCAGGCTAGTCAACAGCAAATAAACTGTGCTGTTACAGTAACTTCCTCCTCAGCCCTCGCTGCTTGGCCCTGACATGTCAGCCACACACTTTAAGTGTTTCTTTGTTTTAGCTTGCTCACCGCCGGGCCCTGCCGTGGAGCTCTGGAGCTTTCCTTTGGGGCCGCGAGGTCTGGGAGCTCACATCACAATCACATCACAACAAATGCGCTTTTTTTCTCCCCCTTCTGGTCTATTACCCCGGCACGTCGGGCCCGTTCCCCCGGCTCCAGCGCCGGTGCACTTACACCAGCCCGCCTTTCAGCCAGCAAATCCCCCAACACCGCGCAGCTCTTTTGGAGTCAAGCGCTCTTGTCTGGTTGGTTGGAGGAAGCGCACTCACGGCTTTCATCGACTCTGTCTCCATCTTCAGCTTCACGCCTCTCATCCCGAGCTGGGCTTTAGCCTCTCTCTCTCTCTCTCTCTCTCTCTCTCTCTCTCTCTTTCTCTCTCTCTCTCTCTCTCTCTCCCTCTTTCTCACTCTCTCTCACTCTCTCTCTCCCTGTTGCCTCTCACGAACGCTCTTCTTCTAATATTCTTAGTCTTTTCCCCCCTGCTGACTACTCTTCACTGACGTGTTTCCTCTCCATTCTGCCTCCATTACGGCCTCTCCAATTGATGATGTGTGAAATGAGTGGTGCGTAGCCTGAAGACACGATGATGAAAGCAAATCAATAAGGAAACAGAGACATTGAGGAGCTCCTCTGTCTTTTTCACAGATACAATGACAATGAAGAAGAGCAATTAAAACAGGCATGAAAACTCCTCACCTTTCGGGAAAATTCGCCGTTTTGAATCCAAAATAGGGGACTTATGTGGTTCGCGCAGATCCGATGAGAAAATATTGTGGGGTATGGGGTTACAAGCTAAATTTTGCCGCGGATACAATGCGAACAGAACGCTTGCGCTGGAATAGCCTCCTTGTCTGTGTGACTACAGATATATGCGTCTGAAATGTGAGCCTGGCGAGGAGAGATCATGGGAGAGATGCTTATTGATGTCACAGGTGGGCTAGTTGGAAACGTTCAACTTCTGTCAGAAAAAAGACGTTGAGATTGGTGTAGCAACGTAGCATAGGCTGTTGTTAAAGTTAGCGATATTGGACAGAAATATAGACATAACGAGTTCATTTGATGAAGAATATGTGCAGTTTTAGCCATCTAGATCGACAAAAGGTGAAGCAAATAGGCATACTTTATCAGTATAGCAAAGGCTAATGTGAATAACTAAATAGTTGAATTAAATGCTCCTAAACTGGGCTGGTGCGTTTTGTCGAGTTCAGAGACAAAAACAGTGTTTGACATGGCAATGCTGTCTTTTAAGAAACGCTCAGTGGCCTGACACACTTGCACAATGCCACAATCTGTAAGTAGCCTAGCTGCAGGTTAAAACATTTCAAACCAATTTTACAAATTAAAGCCTAGTCTACCCCTACCCAAGTTTATTTATTACCTGGTTTGGTCCAACAAATATTCAGACTTATCTTATTCAGACTTATTCTAATAGTCTACTATGAAGTGTCCCGTAGGCCTATAAAATCTTCAGAAATATCTGATAACTTCAGGCACAAAGAAAGAAAACTCATGTAGATTACTGAGGAGGAGAGGAGGGCCAGGGTGAAGCATGTTGCCAAACAGCGCAAGTGGGCCCCTTCACACTTAGGCCCAAGCCAAAAAGAAGAAATAATAAGTATTTTTTTTGTAAAAAAATAGTCATTTTGTAGGCTAGTTTGTTTTCTTTATAAATCTCTGGTTTTAGGCAACTTCATACTCCATAGAAGCTATGCACTATTGGCAACAATGTCACTCGCGCTTGTTTTGCTATGAAATGGCCATTTCCCACTTTGCGCGCCCTTCTCACCTTTTTCACCCCTGACCTGTTTTCATGCCTGTTAAAAACAACCTATGGTACTTCAATATGATGAAAGCCATTGAATCCTATTTTCATCATATTTTACTTAGAGCATGAATCGATCTGATAAACATTAGGGATGCTATTATCTCTATTTACCTCAACATACCAAAGGGCATCGTCAGCTATTAAACTTCAATTGAAAAAAGAAATTGGCTTTGGCAATTGGCAATTGGCTGAATCATTTCATAAGTCAGCAGTAAGCCATAAGACACCGATGTTATCAGATATTTTAAAAGCATTTTCACAAGCCAGGATAACACATGGCTTAAGTGGCGGGGTGGACACTGTAATTCTATCTCTCTCACCTCTTGCAGTGGACAGTCCACCAACATTAAGGGGGCACTTCTACCGGCAGGCAGCTCTAATGGAGAATTCCAGTCTTTTCACTTTTCAGCAAACCTTTTTACACCTCTCTCTCCCATTCCCGCCTCCACTGTCACATTTCATGGCAGTAAACGAAGCCAAGCATTCTCCCTCTCTGGAGGCCAAACAACTCCACTCTTGTGTAAAAAAAACAATGCCACTTCTATTTTAACACACTGAAAATCCTCCACTCCAATCAAATGTGACTTGGCTCCCAAGTCTGAGAAGACTCGAATAGGATCAAATTCCCAGTATATTTTTAACAATGATGGATGTTTGTTATTTATGAATTTATTTTTAATAATGACAATATGGAGATGGAGATAGCAGTGCAGTCGTCTCCAAAAGTAGAGGCACAAATGATTATTATAAATAATTGAGGAAAAACAGCATCACAAGGTGAGAACCCAGATATGAAATGTTCATTTTCATCATTTTGGCCATCTTGGAAATATCCTAGTTGATGAGGATAAACAGGACTGTGTTGATGTTGACACCAGATAATGATGATGATGTGATGAAGAGGCTGGCGGTGGTGCAGCACGTAGCATGGACTCCAGGACATAATGATGATGATGATGATGATGATGATGATGTGATGAAGAGGCTGGCGGTGGTGCAGCACATAGCATGGACTCCAGGACGTAATGATGATGATGATGATGATGATGATGTGATGAAGAGGCTGGCGGTGGTGCAGCACATAGCATGGACTCCAGGACATAATGATGATGATGATGATGATGTGATGAAGAGGCTGGCGGTGATGTAGCGCGTATCATGGACTCCAGGACGTAATGATGATGATGATGATGATGATGAAGAAGAGGTTGGCGGTGGTGCAGCACGTAGCATGGACTCCAGGACGTAAACGAGAGTTGGCACAGATCAGAGGCTGAGCAGCGGTACACTCTATCTTGCCTCCGGCCAGACATCTCTGATTATCCTACCCCACCACTCTCTCTCTCTCTCTCTCTCTCTATCACTCTCTCTCCCTCACTCTCTCCATCTCTCTCTCATGAGTAAACTCATGTGTCTGTGGAGAGATGAAGGAGACACTCTTGTCTATTTCTGTCTTTGTGTCTGCGTTTCTCTCGCACTCCTCCTGTTGTTTTCTTTTCTCATTCTCTCTTGGTTCACATTCTGCATATATTTCATTCTTGATCCATTTAATTACTCATTACATATCCCCTCTCTTGTTCTATGTGTTTATTTGTCTCAATACCCATAGCCTCTCTCTTTATCTGCCCTTAATTCCCCTCTCTCTCACTCTATTTTTCTACTCCATCCCTCTTTCCTCAAGCCTTGCCCTTCATTTGCTTGATTGAATGAAAACAAAATGATGAAGTGCAGGTACTGTAGCTGCTCTCTTGTTCAGGTCTCAGAGTAGAATAATGGGATCTTACAGCAAGCAAAGACCCTATCAGCGGAGGCCCTGGCCAAGTCCTGCAGTAGGTAGAGAGATGGAAAAAAGACAAAACAAAATATGATATGATACCACTGCCCTTGTCCTTGGACTTCTGTGCTTATGAAAAGTGATCTGATTATTGCTCAACTTCAAGGAAACTCGATCTGTGTGCATTTCCTTTGGCAAGTGTCCTTAAATTCCATTTTCTTTTCCTCAGTTTGACTTGTAATGCAGTGTGTGTTCTACGCAAGCAGGTTTTTATCACACACCTTTCCATGACACTTGGACATGTCATCAGTGATGCTACCACGGGTCTTAGGGTGTTTAGGGTCTTTCAGCCTCAGACATCCTTGGAAAGGTGACCTGACCAGGGGTGATCAGACTCCGACTTGTGTGCAAGTAATCTTTGTTGTCCACATGATCACTTGGCTTGATCCACAGCCACCTTGATGAGAATTAAGCTAAATGTAAACTGTAAACTACATCATATTTTAAACATCCCTCTTAATCTCACACAACACATTCTCAGAACAACTGAGCACACAAAAGCGACTAACAACATGGTAACAGTTAAGTTTTAAAGTAATACTCTCAACAATTTTAGGACAATTTAAAAACGGTAGAGTACAGTAAGAATAAGTGCATCAGTGAGTGCTGTTTTTAAACAGTTAAGTGTCAGTTCAAGACGGGTGGTAAGTGCTAGGATCAACAAGACTTGTGAGTGGTGCTATGAGAGGAGATGGTAGATGGGAGATGGTAGATAACTACCAGCATAGCACCACCAGAGCACATCCCAATTGCTGAAACCTGGTGAGCAGAGTATTGTTGACTAGTTTCACATAAAGCCAGCCATGAATCCACTTCCTTCCATCATACCACCTCTTGTTCAAAGTGAAGTTGAAAAAAGGTAGATTGCTGGCATATAACAAAGGATTGATTGCAAAGGAGTGATATTAATAACAATGGATAACAAGAAAGAACCCTGGTTAGACAAAGAATATCGCCCTGGCCTTGCACTAAGACATAGGCCTTGCACTGCACATTGAATTCAATTATTGTCCATTGATCAGATACACAAAAGATGCCATGAAAGGACGATCAAAGTGACCTTCGCAGCGAGTTCAACAAGTCATGTTACAGCTTATAGCACAGCGATGAAAAGCACTTCATCTCTCCTATCAACACTGGGTGAACACAGTTATAGATCTGGCTAAGCTAGAGAAATCTGTGGCCATCATGCATGATCAGGCTAAAAACATTAATTTATGGTCATCTTTTATTGACAGTATGTTGTGATAGTAACCATTGCCTTATGTCCCCTTTCTGCTAACTCTATTTCTTTTCATCTTCCATCATAACTTGGTATATCATTTTATCAATGTTGTTTCAGTTAACCGAATCTGGTTGGGGGTTTAATGTGGTTGAATGTTGTATGTTGTCTTATTTGTTTTCTTAGATGTATTTCTGTTTGTTGCTTGTATGAATTATAAAATACAATAAAAAACTTTTTAAAAAACAATTCATGTTACATTCTTATGTGTGCTTTTTATAAATTATTAATATTGCTAAACTTAACAACCAGGACATCTAGTGTTGACAGCATTCTCAATTGTGCATTGTGTAGAACAGAATCACACAGTTATTCACCTAAATTTCTTGCAGCTCCATTAATGCAGGCACGGCGCCAGGATTCCAGTTTTGGATGGGCCAGACCAATCGTGGCTATGGGTAAAAAACTTTATCAAATCACTGTTTAACCTAATAAATAATGACTGACTAATACTGTTATATTATCTGTGCTTACATAATAGAGATTTTAATAGCTTGATGCTCTTTAAATAATTTGTTGCATTGTAAAAACTTTTGGTGCATAGGACGGACGTACCTATCCTCGATCACTCTCCTTTGTTCTGACCAAAGAAGAGCGCTTTGGAATCTCCATTATGCGCCATACCTGGCTGTGCTTTAGCGCATCTCTCTAATAGACCTAAGGCCTATAGGCTGTAAAAATGGGAATCTAATATTTCCCCCAATCATAGTTTAGTTCTGCTTGTATAACATGAGGTTGAACATTTAATTTGTTTTAAGTTTTCAACAATACAGATCAACAACACTGCCCGACAGTTTCAATCAATACGCAGGACAGTTGAACACATTCAGGGCTTAGCCCATAGAGTCTAAATGGTTCTCACAATCCCCATTTTGCCTGACTTGTTGCCCACTTTTCATAAATTAATCCACCGAATCAAGCTTCATTTGTGCCACATTGATTGAATGTTATGGACAATAAAATTTTGACAATTAGAGATCAAGCATCACAATATCAACAAAGTTAGCTGCATTGCAAAAATTGCAAGCATTTCAGAAGCAATTATTAAGCCATAGAGATGTGCTAGGTGTTAGATCTTAGCTCTCCTTCATCTCCTGGTTGCAGCGATACAACGAGACCGTTCGTGCACGTTTAAGGTACCTAAACAATGACTGTTGCAACACTGTCCTTTACTGGAGATTATTTTCACACTTTCAGATCACTTGAAGCTAGCCTAGCAAACCGACAAGCTACATCCGACCCAGAACCTCACATATCTGACACTGTCTGCTGAACTTGCGCAGAAACATCAACATAGACATGACCAGCTTTTTAAATAGCGGTGATGAGATTATTTGCCGCTTTTTAATAATTATTGACTAAATTAAAGTTTTGGGTGGGCCTGTTGAAAAGTGGGCGGGTCTAGGCCCACCCGTAGCGCCGTGCCTGCATTAATGCTGTTCTAAAAGACATAGAGAAGTGTCAATAAGATGTATATGTTGAGCCATGAATCCATCTCTAACAGAAGGCTTTATATATTTATACTTAGTAAAAGGAAAGGAAGCAAGTTGAAAGCTGGTTATAAGGACTCTGACCTCAGATTGAAACATTGCTTTGCGTATTGACATAGGCCTATGGCTTTGCATTCCATTCCATTCTATTTGTGGTCCTTGGTGAATAGTATAATATCTACAATGAAAAGCAGAACATGAGTGCGGCTCCAGCCCCAACAGATCTTACAGTCTTATTCAGCTTCATTTACACAGCGCAGATTTTCCCCATCGTTTTCATTTGTGTGACGGCAGCATCATTTTGTTACTTTTGCAAACAGCCACGACACCCTTCCTCTAGTCCTGTCTCACCCCCTCCCTCCCTCCCTCACTCCCTTCCTCCCTCACTCCCTTCCTCCCTCACTCACTCCCAGGTCTCAGCAGTGTGTTGTATGAGACACCGGCGCACAATTATCCACCCGGAGCTCCTGTTGGCTTGTCGTCCCACTGCAATCAATATTGTTTTGGACAGCGTCTCCACACATGGTGGAGCCTGGCATGATGAATCTCCGTACTCACTCTTGAGAGTCGAGCACGCTCCCAATCGCCAGATAAATTAAGCCACGGCAAATCAAATGAAGTGAAAATAGACAAAGTATCAAACAGCAAATAAATATATGTGTTGTGAGTGGAAATGGCATTTTCTTTGACAACTAATTTGAAAGAGAGAGGAACTGTGGAGAAATGTTCAAGACAGTGAGAAATGTTTTTTGTTCATTAGATATTTCATCAGGTGTATATAATTTTTTTTTTGGAGGGGTGATTGATTTCTTTATACTATTCTGTTTGCCATACCGTATTACGATTGGTTATTGAGTATATTCTCAAATTGAGTCATGAATCCAAGTACCCGAGGTTTTCCCTTCAGTGAATATTTCAATAGCATTTTCCACCAATAGCTCAATCTTCCAGATATTTGTATTCCACTGGCAAGGACAGAGAGGAAAAACACTTACATTTGGACTTGTTTGTTTCCAAAGTTAATCTTGTTGTGAGAACAATTCCTCAACATGATATGGTTGCTATGTAAATACCGCTGCTTCACTTAGAGATGCTGCAGGGTAATCCTTTCTATCCTTACCATCTGTAAAGGAGTACAGGAAAAAAAGACACTTTGATTTACACTACAGCTACTTGTGTAAGTGAATGTCACAACACTCTTGTTTACTTGGGGTAATTGTATCCCGCAGACCAGTAATGGGCCATAGCACTCATACACAACCCAAACCTTCCACTATCCAGTGAGATATTTTAGAGGATTGTTTTTGGTACTAAGCGCCAGCAGGCACTTACAGAGAGCTCACGACAGACTGCGATGGAGGAAAACAGTCTTGAGGTCATTAGTTCCATATGGTCACTCCTGTGTGATGATTGGCCCCTAGCCTGGAGTGGGGAATTATGGGGTACCACCCCAGTGATCGGCTCTCAAGATCTATGTGTCCAAAGAGTAAAAACAAACCAAAGCCTTTGAGGGAGGGTACAATTGTTGTGTGTGTGTGTGTGTGTGTGTGTGTGTGCGTGTGTGTTTGTGTGTGTGTGTGTGTGTGTGTGTGTGTGTGTGTGTGTGTGTGTGGGTGTCCTTGTATGTGTGTGTGTTTGTTTGTGTGGTGTCCATGTGTGTGTGTGCTTGTTTGTGTGGTGTCCTTTTATGTGTGTGTGTGTGTGTGTGTGTGTGTTTGTGTGTGTGTGTTTGTTTGTACTGTATGGTGTCTTTGTATGTGTGTGTGTGTATGTGTATGTGTGTGTGTGTGCGCGTGTGTGTGTGTGTGTTTGTTTGTGTGGTGTCCTTGTATGTGTGTTTGTTTGTGTGGTGTCCTTGTATGTGTGTGTGTTTGTGTGGTGTCCTTGTATATATGTGTGTGTGTATACAGTATATGTGTGTGTATGTGTGTGTGTGTGTGTGTGTGTGTGTGTGTACACCGGTGAGTAGGAATGCAATCATACCACAGATTATAGTATGGGCACGCTGGTCAGCCTTGGATCAAACCACCCAGACAAAATGACAGTGACCTTTCAGGATTACAAGGTAGTTACACACAAATTGATTTTGTACCAACTGCAGCTATGTGAAGGGGCCCTGAAATCTCAACATAGAGATTTGCTTGAAGCACAAACAATTTGATAACAAAAGATGAGACGTTTTTTTATTTTGACCTTAATATCCAGAATTCAAGCCATGGTATTGTGACAGTATCTTCCACCATGCATGACTGCACACAGCCCACCACTCTAGCATCCACATAGTCCTCTAAACGCTCTGTATGGCCATCTGGAAGGGCAGATTTAGGCTACACCTGCATCTAAATGAACTTGGGAAATAGAGTGGACTAATGCTGGCCGCAGTAGAACAGAGGCACTCTTCTGCCTCGTCGGCAGGAGCAAAGACTCACCTCACGGTGCGTCCGCGAGGGCATGAGTCACGCCGAGCTAGTCTTTTCACCAAAATCATGCCCACACAGACACCCCGTGAGTCACTTCTCAGGGAATCTCCCATACCCACACAGACTCACAATGCGTCTTTTCACAGGGACCTGGGGCTTATAGGCCTCCCAACTTCAGTTAGCTCTCGGTGTAAATCTGAGCCAGCACTTCCACTACTGATTCACGGTTTTACCGGTGTGGGCATGATGAGAGATTCCCAGTAAAAGACTCACAGCGTGATGGTTTGCACCACAGAGAAAAGACTTGTGCTGCCCCAGTCTGCAGAGGTCACTAGTAAAAAGACTCACAGTGTGTTGGTTGTGGGCAGTAGAGGCTCTGAGTGCCGGCAGGCTGTCTACACACAGCCTCATGTCCCATTCAGGGATGATTAGCATTAGCATTTGCTTCCACACACATTCATTCAACAGAGACGTTTAATCCTGGGCATTAGGCTGCAATCACACAACACGTATTATGATCATAAGCCTTACATGATAATGTGATAATAGCTTCAGTGAAAAGGCCGAGAGTAAAGCATGTTCAATCATGTGTTACAGGACTTGAATAATTTTTGCATGAGTTTAGTGATACTTTAGTGATACATGAGTTTAGTGAAAATACAGACAATCCTTGTCCTATTTATGAGATATCAAAAGTGTACATTACTGTACGTTCACACTGCCGCCGACTTGAGCTGCAAAAGATACAGGAAGTCATTCATTTTATTATCTCTCAGCTGCAAGAAGCGGCAAATCTGCATGTCAGCGTCGCGTTTTGGGCGTCCTGAGCGACTTGAGCGTCAAGCAAAAAGTTGAAATTTGGTCAACTTTAAGCTAATGCGCTATGACGCGGTTCAGCGTCAAATAACAAGCAACATACAATGCTACAACGTCAGAGCAGCCAAAGCGTAATGCCATTCAAAAAATGTAATTTAGTTCATCCGTTCTTCTATATTCATCCATTTGGATATCTATCTATTCATCCGTCCCTCCCTCCCTCCATCCATCCATCCATTGACCTTTTAGTCCATCAGCCGTTGACGCACCCATCCACCCACCAAGATTGAGAGTGACAGGGACTGGAGATTTGGCACAGAGAGAGAGAGAGGATGGCAACGTGAGAGCATGGCGTGACCTCCAGAAGAGGTGGCACAGGGACACTCTTCACTCCAAAGGCCTGGCATTTGGGCACTCCGCTGAGAGATCAACGCTCTGTCACTCTTTTTTAGCCAGCCAAGTGAGTTCAAAGAGCACATTTTCATCCAGATGATACTTTTGCGGATGAAAGACTTGAAACGAGAACTCAGGATGGGAAGGGCCCAAATCATGGTGAACACGCCAGAGAGGCACGCGGTCCTGTCCCACAGTGGACACATTACAATCCACACAACCTACTTTCACCACCATACAACTTTGTTACCCTTACAAAGTAGAAAGTAGTTTGGCAGTGGGGAGTGTGTGTGTGTGTGTGTGTGTGTGTTTTGCTAGCCAATCTCATAAATATGGCGCATTTAACATGCACAGAGTGCAACCCAAAGCGCTCCACATATAAGATATTGTCATTAACACATAGACTAACAACAAAGACAATAGATGCCGGACGGAGCGGCGTAGTCGCCAGCGTATCCACACACACACACACACACACACACACACACACACACATGTCTACGTCCTACCAGCCCTGCACGCCTCCCCACTGGCATCCCTGTGTTTGCGAACAGCTCTAATATTATCTGAGATACCACCATCCCATTTCTCTGTCTGCTCTTTTCTTCAGATGCAGCTGCATTGTTTTCAATGGGGGGTTGGGGGGTGGGGGGGCAGTGTGGGGGCCAGTGTGCACTCTTCCCGGGATAACCTGCTAGGGTGCTGTTATTTCCCACACCGCTCATGACACATTTGCATGGGAAATTAACGCAGGGTCTAATTGCTGCTACTCCCAAGCATGGAAATGCTAATGGTAGAACACTGTGCACCCAGCCAATTTGTCCCCCCTTCCCTCCACGCCCTGGTTTAAAGTTCTTTTGGTTCCCTCTCCCCATGGTTCCTGGTGTGACACGGTTCCTCAGTACCACTGGCACTGGGGCTTTCATATTTTTTTTTGCTCTTTTGCTGTGTGTGCAGCGTCCCAGGTTTAGCAGGGGTCTTTTTAGCCTGTGCCACTGCTGAGAGGGAAGCCAGTAAACCAGGTCAGGCAAGGCTTTAATGGCCCACACACTGCGCCTCCGAGTCTAAAAAGGATACCTTCCACTGCTCTCAGTCTATTCTAAATCATAGGCTCCTGAACCTGGTGCTGTATTATTTAAAACAGAGGTATTTTGTACGTTTTTTTTTCAATGCACAGTATACAATGGATCATCTTTTACCAGTTATTAATTTTAATTTGGGCCATGACGCTTTTTACACATTTGCTTTGAATCACTGAAATATTTAGGCAAGACTGCCAGGGCAATGTGTGTGCGTGTGTGTGTGTGTGTGTGTGTGTGTGTGTGTGTGTTTTGGAGGGGGGGATGTTCTTTCTGGTTCTCATAAGATATTAACGTGCATGAAGGTGCTTATCAATTGAAATACTCTCTGGATCCAGCATCCATTAATATCCTAGTGTGGTGGGAACCATCGCACACGTCTGCAGGTAGATGTCATGTGATCCAACCCCTATTTCCTCTTTATTCTTTTCGGAGGTGTTTCCACTGCAGCCTGTGGTTTCCTCCTCCTTTTCAAAAACACAGGAGATCTATACTCTAATTCCCCCGGGCTGGGGATCAGGGAAATGTGCCACCAGCAGGTATCTGTGCAATCACAGGTATCACTTCAACATGCAAAGGGATTAGACTAATCCTATTTGGAAAAATCGCTCGACCACAAAACTAAAGGAAGAGACTTGTGCGAGAGATAGAAAGTGTAGGGCAGCAGTTCTGAAAATTGGGCTGGAGCATTTCCTCTGAATTCCAATTTAGATATGTGGGCGACATGCTGAGATGCCGGCAAAATAATGTGCTTAGGGATTACGGCAAGTAAAGGAGAAGAACTACTCTCGCCTTCCTCTTTAAGGTGTTCCAGTCCACACACACACACACACACACACACACACACACACACAATTTTATCAATTGCATCCTGAATTCGTGCTGGTTTGTTGATTGAGTACTCACCAAGGATTTATGGTTGCTTACAGTAATACCCCCCCTATATGGGTTACATAAGCACTTTTGAACACAGTAACTTCAGGAAAGTATCTCTTACAGCCAAAAACCAAATGGGAAAAGTGTTTTCATTCCTGTGCTTGCTTGATTGCCAGGATTTTGAAATAAGCACAAATGCTGATTAATTGAAATGAAAATGGTTCCTTTGCTTTGTCCTTTGGTGTTTCCTAATTTCCAAGCAATTATAGCCAGATATTATGGCCAGTTATGATGGCTTTGATTCCCTTGTTCCTGGCACCTTGTGAGTCATTTTTGTGATGATATCCACAGCAACTGACAAGCAAATATGTGCATGTATGTAATTACACGGCATTCGTTCAAATTTCTTGGGACATCATGTCAAATCCACTCGGCACAACGGAGACAGTTCCCTGAATAATATGCAGCCCATCAGTTTGAGAGTTATCACATGAGAGGCCATTTTCAAACCCTGAAGGACCTTTCTTGGAGGAAGTCTGAGGAGAATTATTCATCAGTTCCAGCCACATTGTTTGCTACAAAAGTTGTGTGACTGGGAGTTCTTAGGAATAGTTCAAGTATACTTTATGTAGTTTATTTTGTTTATGTTTATGTTCCATTAAAAATGCTTTCTGTAAAGAGATCAAGTATATTCTGGAAACTATGCAACACCCAACATAACATTTCATAGCCTAATGCATTTCATATAATCAAAAGCACTGCATTTTGATCTGTATCTACAGAATGCTTCTGGCTATTTACATGACATTACTGCAATTCATCACTTTCATTACAAACACAGCGTTAGATTAGTGAAACAACTCCACAGCCTTTTGTGTTTGCAGGGTGTGGGCAGAGTTATAGTAGTGGCAAGAGGGTTGACATCATGTATGGAACAGAAAGGAGAGAGTTAGGTCCAGTCCAGTGGTGATTAGTTTGCCTCTCTGAGAGAGTGCATTTGTTTTCAATGCTTTTCTATGGGAACCCCTTCTGCTCATCCCTCCCTGCCTCCTTCGACCACGATAGTACCTCTCACCTTGGTCACAAAGATGAAGGCCTTAGGACTGAACACCACCCTGTGTCACTGGATATTTGACTTTCTCACCAACCGTTCACAAGTGGTTAGAGTGGGGGGGTCTGACATCTGACACATTAACCATCAGCACTGGTGCTCCCCAAGGCTGTGTTTTGAGTGCTGTACAACATCTACACACATGACTGCAAAGCCAACAGTAGTCATACCTCCATCATCAAGTTTGCAGATGACACAGTGATCTTGGGCCTGATTAGTAACAACAATGAACAGCTCTACTTGGATCAGGTTGATGAGGTGGCACAGTGGTGTCAATCTAACAGCTTGACACTGAATGTCAATAAAACCAAGGAAATGGTAGTGGATTACAGAAGGCAGCAGCAGAACTACAGTTATACCCCACTAATGATCAGTGGGCAACCTGTAGAGAGAGTCACAAGTTTTAAATACCTTGGTGTCCACATTACTGAAGACTTAACATGGACTGTTAACACTCAATATGTTCTGAAGAAGTCCAGACAACGACTCTACTTCCTTCGTCAGCTAAGGAAATTCAAAGTTTCTACATCCATCATGAAGGCCTTCTACACTTCAGTGGTTGAGAGTGTTCTAACTGGTAGCATCATCACCTGGTATGGGAACTCCACAGTTAGAGATTGTAGTACTCTGCAGAGAGTAGTGCTCAGCTGAACGCATTTATAAAAAACTCAACTCCCTGCTCTACAAGATATCTATTCCAGAAGAGTACTCCTAAGGGCCCAAAAGATTCTGAAGAACTCTTCTCATCCTAACAATGGATTATTCCTACCGCTGAAATCAAGAAGACGCCTATGTAGTCACAAAGCCAGAACTGAGAGACTCGGGAGAAGTTTTTTATCCCCAGGCCATCCGAACTCTGAACTCACACTATACTGACTTTGCACACATTCACTCCTCAGCACTCTCAAACATTTCCCAACTCTGAACTCACGCTATACTGACTTTTCACTCATTCACTCCTCAGCACTATACATGACTTTTAGCACTTTTACATCCCTCTCCCTATGCTACAGACCTTTTATTTATTTTCTTATTTCATCACACGTCAAAACACACACACACACACACACACACACACACACACACACACATATCTGACTTTCTCCAACTTTTGCACATCTCCATAGAACTTTTTATTTATTATTTTTGATTTCTCCTCCATCTATCTACCCATGTCCTTGATTGCCTAGCCTTTCTGTAGATGAGGACAGAGAGTGGGGACCAGTCCAGTGGTGATTAGTGTGCCTGTGAGATTGGGGACCAGTCCAGTGGCAATAAGTTGTTCTCTCTGAGAGTATGTGATGCCTCTGCTTCATATGTGCCCCCTGCAAGAACAAAGCTATTTCCAGAGAATTAGCATATATGTGTCACATCTATCATACTGGCTGTCTCTCTCTCTCTCTCTCTCTTTCTCTCTCTCTCTCTCTTCCATTATTCTATTGTTCAGTTTTTTTATCTCTTCCTATTTATATACCCTTTTACCCATCTTTGTCTCTATATGACTATCTCTCAATTTTTTTTCAAAATCTATTTACCTATGTATCTATCTCTCTCAGCATCTCTCTCTCTCTCTCTCAGAAAGTGATATGTTACAAAAGTTCATGGGGTAATTGGCTTTGGAAATTGCCCCCAGACGTTATAGGGTGATATAAAGGGAAAGTTGCTACTACGCCTCTGTTGCCTGTGTCTGTCTAAGTAATGGCTTAACAGGCTGGCACCCTGCAGAGGTTCCACCATCAGCTCTTACTGCCTCAATGATGCATAGAAGCATTCCAGTCAATTAAGCCAATGTACATAACATAGCCAATGCTACCTCTATGCTCACTGTGTCACTGTTACCACTGTATGCATGATAATTCATCACTTCTCATCAACAATAAATCATTTCAATGAATGATCACCGCAGTTTGGTCGTAGTGCATGTTTGCAGTTTTGCACTAAAAGATTCACCATCTAAAAGGATAACCCTGTGGAGAGTTTGCTCAGAGTCCATAGTTTTTTTTTTTATTCCCTCTGTTGTCCTTAATATGCAGACAAAGGACTCAGCAGTATCACCTACCAACCTCCTACAAGCAGCCTCCAACATATGTTCATCTCTCTGTGGGAGTTCAATCACCATATTTTAGAAGAATATGAAACACAAAAACTACACTAAAATGAGCAAAATGAAAGCAGATTGAACCATGGCACAAAGCGTCTCTAGAGGTAACGGCATCTGGAAAGGGGGCTAGGGTATGGATAGGGCGCTAATGTCTGTCACCACCTCCTGCTAGCTGTCCCCTGGGGTTGCCTTTGACGAATAGACAGATAGACTGTTTGGCCGTCGGACAGGGGGCTTCTGAGCGGGTTGGATTTATGGGAGATTCATGTCTGGCCAGGGGGGGAAGCCGCTCGAGCAGAGGCACACACACACACACACACACACACACACACACACACACCACTGGCCAGGAGGAAGCAGAGCAGAGATGGAAAGCGGTGTGGAGAATGGGGATATCAGCATCACAGGGGGCACACTTCTGCTACCAGCACCCCAGTAAAACACACACACACACACACACACACACACACACACACACACACACACACACACACACACACACACACACACACACACGCACATACACACGCACATACACAGACACATACACAAGACACGGTGTGTGTGTGTGTGTGTGAGAGAGAGAGAGAGAGAGAGAGATAGGAGGGCAAATAGGAGAGGAATGGAAGATGATAAGAAGAAGGCAGCCTGAAGAGGATGAGTGGAAGCAGTGGCAGGATTTAGGCACTTCACCTCCTTCATGATGACAGCCATCATCAGCTGACAAGGCCTCAGTGGCTACAGTAGGGATGACAGGAGAGGCCATCTGTCACACACACACACACACACACACACACACACACACACACACACACACACACACACACACACACACACACACACACACACCATAATCCACTTCCTTTTCATCTTGTCTCTTGACTCTATTATCACTCAGATATGACTCTAAAAACAATCATGCAACGGTGTGTCTCAATACACTGCGAAATGGATTTCACTCTGCCTCCTGCTACACTTGTTTTCTATGTGGAGTGCCACTCTTGCTAATACAACCATCTGGAGGAGGATTCGCTGTCTCTCCTCTCCAATCATCCTTCCCCCCAGACTGAGACACACTTCTCTCCAGACAATGAAATCTACTCCTTCCCCCCATTTCCCCCGCGCCACCAAAAGGAGATTAAATTTAGGCTTATTTCTACGACGCTTCGTGCGGAGAAGAGGAAGAAAGGCAAAACTCTATCATTTGTAGGTTTTTTGGATGGCACAGCATGAGCTCCTTGGGACAAAGCTCCCTTCCCTCTCGCCTTTGTCCTTTTGAAAAGGAGAGCCTTAGCAGAGCTGCTGATAGGAGAGCAGAGGAGGGATGAGATAAAGAAAGAAAGAAAGAAAGAAGGAGAGAAAGAAAGAGGGGAATGGGGTTGGGGAAAACACAGCCTTGCACTGGCCTCGCCACCTGCCGCATAACTAATATGATTTCAACTTTGTCAAAAACCAACACACCCATCTAAACACACACACACACACACACACACACACACACACACACACACACACACACACACACACACACACATACACGCACACGCACACGCACACACAAACACGCACACACAAACACACATACACACACACACACACACACTCACGCACACAAACTCATACATATGCATGTCTAAACTCACACTCATATATGCACACACACATAAACAAACACAGACACACACACACACACACACAGAGACACACACACACACAAACACACACACACACATACGCACACACACGCACATACACACATGCATGCACACACACACACACACACACACACACACACAAACACACACACACAGATGCACAGGGGAGAAACTGCTGGGAGAAATGTCTAATGCAGGGATAATTCTCATCCCATTTTATCATCAGACGCTGAGACATCTGGAGACATGGCAGTGTGACATGCCAATGTGTGTGTAATGGGCCAGAAACATTGCATAGGGTGTCAAGAGTTAACTTCATGACTTCATTCGTGATGAGATACAGGTATGTTCACCCTCACCTGACTCACACAAGTACATACACATCTCTGGAATGGGCGTGCATGTGTGGTCTGGGACCATTGGATTGTTGGTATGCATGTGAGTCGCATTGTCTGTTCCACACCAGATATTCTCCCACCAGTCTTGTAGCTCCCAACCTCTTGGCTCTTTTATCACACATTTAAATATTTAGCATTTTCTGTCTGAAGACTCGACGCAAGACATGAGGGGGTGGGGGCAGTATTATTTAATACCTAAACAGAAACAGAAACACTCGGGGACGGGGATATCAGTATTCATAGTCCTAGGTGCTGACAGCGCTCCCTGGGTCTCTTTGGTAGGGTTAGAGCCATAGTGCCACCATTTCCCACCTTGCCTTAAGTCTGTCCGCATTTTGCTTTACGTAAATGTTTCGCGCCAGCCACTGAGCTGTGGCAGACATCGCCACTCAGTAAATTTTTGTGTATGCCCCAGAGGTCCTGTGTGCTGCCCATAAATAGGTGAGGGGGAGAGGGAATCGAATCAGCTTAACTCGCATGTCACCCAGGCTAGCAAGTCGGGGGGACTGGCGGCCCTGTGACAGAGATGGCGCTGAGAGACAACCCAGCGCTTTCAATCATCCCCGTCAGGCTGCTGTCGCAGCGGCGCGGAGGAGGAGCTGGAGGAGGGAGAGGGGGAAACACAAGCAGACGCTCCGCCAGACAGACAGTGGCCGTGCCGCCACACGCTGCCCACCACAGACCGTTTCATCTGTAATGAAACCCTTCCCTGTGTGGCACGGATGAAAGAGGATAAACATTTGCCATAAAATGTGTCGAGTCTTAGCACTTTTTTTTGTCAACCGCATATAGATTTTCCACTGACTGTGAAAAAGATGCTCTCTGAAATCCAGAAATTCAATAACAGCATTTGAATTGGTGTATTTAGAAAAAGAGACATAATACATGTCTGACATGTTGAGTCTACCATATGTCCCTGAGTGTGTAATAAGTAGATTTCTCTCACATGCATGGGAGGGTAAGGGAGTTTTAGGCATTGGGACTTTTTGAATTCTCAAGCGGCCATTACACATAATCACAGGCTTGGTGGTGAACCATCAGTGTGTCCTTCTAATCAAAGGTTCAACCTGCTCTTGGTCCTCTTCCTGCATGGATGCTTTGTGTTTGTATGTTACACAGTCCTTGTTTATGTCTTTGTCTCACACACAGGCCTTCTACTGTAATGTATTGAGTAACTGAGTAACAATGCCAGTAGCAGGTCTGAGCAGACTAAAACAAACTAGGTAGACGTTTGGAGCCAAGAAAACCGGGTTTACAGTGCAAATTGAACATGTTTAGACTTGCATCAGACTCCCATGTGAAAATACTTGACATGGTCTGAAAAATGACAGTTCTGCACTGACAATAATGGTGTCTAGCATATGCAGGGTAGCAAGCAGTGTGATACATAAAGCATTAACAACTATTGGGTTGAAATGTTGTGCTACCACATGCACAGCCTGGTGTATAGATCCTAGCATGATCTCTATCTTATAGCCTATCCATTAGGAACTTGATGTTAAAGCTGTGCAACATGTTCAACTTAAATGTAGAATACACTAGAACAGGGGTCTCAAACCCCCCGGCCCGCGTCCGACCCAATTCCGGCCCGCGACGTATGTCAAAATAATAATGTAGCCTAATCCGGCCCTTGAGGGTATTTTTAATTGTGACAAACAACGATACTGATTAAAATAGACGATAGATCCCAGTACGGTGACAAATCTCATCGTACTCTCCTCTACTATTTGCTAGACATCCAGAGCTTGATTCAAACCCAAAATCGCTGCACAAAGTTTTCAGGAAATACTTGTATTACACGCGAGACGTGCATTTGTAGCCTAATGACGCACGATGCAGGCCATAGTTTTGCACAAATTGAAGCAGAAATAGGCCTAGGCCTACACCAAATGTTAAAAAACGTTCACGTGTGGTGAAGTGTTAGCTAGGCTATTTTATTCATCTATTCTGATTCTGAAGGAGAATATCCAGTTCTATACAGTCTATGAGAATATCCTTTTGGAGATTATGATCGATCGTCTATTGACAGTGAGTCTTTGCGTGTATGCGACGGTGTCCACTAAGCATAGGCTACCATGCTTATTTCGACCCTCTGCCTAACATAGCTTGGAGGTTGCAGTGGTAATCGTGATGATAGTGTAAATTTACCCCCTTCATAAACTTTTGTTTATACTCAAAGATTTTGACATTTACAGTAGGACTTTATCTCTGACCACTTTCAAGCCATGGCTTTTTGAAATTTTGATATAAAAATCCAATGTTGTTACTTTCTTAACCCTGACGCCTAGTTTGCCAGGTTTAAAAAAAGTTATGAGAGGAAAATATTTGTATTTGGTGTGAAACACACACATAGGCCTGCTGTTTTGTGTGCTTTTTTGTTTGTTTTTATAATTTGTATTAATAATTATTTTATCATTATTTTATTTATAAGCTAAGGTTGCTAGCACAGGTGTCTAAAAATAGATAAAAAGACTTGCACTTTCTGTTTGTAGTTTTGTGTTTGAAAATACAGTATTTGTATTTTAGGAAATAGCCGTTCTTTTTTGTATTATTCTTTAACACTGACGTGGCCCTCCAATCAGATGACATTGGCAGAAGTGGCCCCCAGCTCATCTGAGTTTGAGACCCCTGCACTAGAATGTGTATAGCATCTTCTGGCATCTTGACGTGTTCTAAGATTAATACAAAGCAGTAGAAAGAAAAGCTGTAAATTTAACATGAAACAGTAAATGCTGTTTTCCTTTCCATGTGACCACCTCGACGACTGTGCTTATGAGGAAATGATCCCCTGGTCTCCCAATCAACGAACCGCAGCGCTGTATTTATATTCCACGGCTGGACAGCTTTAATGTAAACGCTGTAAAATGGAGCCAAGTCGAATGGCCTGTTTGACCCTTTCCGCCACTGAAACATTAACTGAACCCATTTCCATCATTGTGGAAATATGCAAGGGGTTTTATGGTGAAGCGAAGCAGCTTTTGTTACGTGCTGAATGTGCAATGTACAACACAAAGAGCTGTTCTTCCACCCTCCACTGAGCCACTGTTTGAAGGTGAAATACTGTGATCCTGTGTGTGGTCTGCTGTAGGGCTTAAGCCTATTCAACACAACTCAGAGTAGGATTTGACCTTCCTAGAGATTGGCATGGTTTTATTTCAGTTAACGTAATAGCTAGTTTGATTTGCATTGAGATGATCTTTTGGTGAAGGGTATGTGATGATGTGGGGCTATTTCAATTCCAAAGGCCACGAGAACTTTATCAGGATGCATAGTATCCTGGATCCATGAAATAACTGGCCTTTAAAAATAAAAATTGGCCAGCCTCTATGAGAATTTAACGTAAGGGCTTGCTTACTTATGCCCCCTGTATTTTAAGGAAGAACATTTATTTAATTACGATAAATTATTCATTCATAAAGAAAATTGGTGTTTGGATTGG
Source organism: Alosa alosa (assembly GCF_017589495.1). Lineage (NCBI taxonomy): Eukaryota > Metazoa > Chordata > Actinopteri > Clupeiformes > Clupeidae > Alosa > Alosa alosa. Next base: position 20,118,057 of record NC_063202.1, read on the forward strand.
ATGTTTTTAATTAAGGCATTAAGATCAATTTCCAAAAGGTGATTTTTTATTCCTCTTTTTAGTCAACTTTAGCATGGGTGTGCTAACTTTGTAACGTGACTGTAGGCAAACTGAACTGAATCTGAATTCACGTTGTCTCATAGGCAATGGCAAAAAGTTCTTCACTAATTTTTTTACTTTCACTATTGCCTGACAAGGGGTTACAAACTTTAAAACATAAAAACAAAAAGTTTTGCTTAAAAAAAGCAAACCTTACCCCAATAATGTTTGAATGACTGAATAAAAATCCTAAGGATATTCATCCTGAAAATTAGTCATTGCCTGGGACTCGTTGCTAAGGGCTGCTTACATCTCGTGACAGTACGTCTTCACCGCTGTGCTTTATAGTTCCGCTATAGACCAGGTTTTTCTTGTTCAGTGGCTTTCTTGGTCAGTATTAGGGCCACACATGAAGAAAAAACATATTTTGCCATGACGAGATTAAACTCAACATCTTGACTTTAAAGTTGCCATGTCGACATTAAACTCGACATTTCGAGAATGAAGTTGAAATGTCATGTCGACTTTAATCTCGACGTGTCGACTTTAAAGTCGTCATGTCGACATTAAACTCGAAATTGTAATAGCGTGTCAACTTTAATCTCGATGTGTCGACATTAAACTCAACATTTTGAGAATAAAGTTAGTTTGGAGAGAGAACGACCGCTCCAAAGTAGGGTACAACCAGGACGATTGAAAAGGAGGACGAATGAAACATTCCAGTTTTCTTCGAGTGCAACAATGATAGACATACATCATACAGTATGTGGACAAAACATAGGCCTAGAACATATAAACCTCCGTTGCTCAGCCAAATACTTTCCTGTTGTGTCATTTTATCACATGGTTACAGGATAAATTCGATGGTCAAAAGTAAACTTCATTAGCGGTTTATTTATTTATTGTAGGCCTATTATTAAAGAGTGTTTTTCATCTAAAGGTTCGACTTCATGCTTATGCACTAGACTATGCATAGGCTACTAAGGGCCCATCCCAATACCTCCCCTACCCCTAGATTTTTGCCCTAACCCTCGTTTTTGCGCGTGCACGTGTAGGGCTAGGGTGTCCCATTACTTTAGGGAGCAAGGGGAAGTGCTATTTTCCCCTTAAAATCAACCCTCAAAATATAGCCAGGACCGATGCAGGCTTAAAACGAAGTGGGAGATGAAATTACCCAGGATACCGTGCGAGCTCAGCGAGCCGGCCAAATTTTTTATATATTTTCGCAAATAAGCATATTAAAATTTCGAAATATGTTGGGATATGTTAGTTTGATGCACATCTGATGGACTGTTGCGTTTTGAACACTAATGTTAGAAAATATCTCATCTGATGATGTTCATGATCTGCTGAATGCTTTGAGAGAGTCTGCCCATCAAATAACGTTATATATCTGATCTGGGTAGATTCGTCAATATTTAAGGTGTGTGTTCTGGCGTTCATATGAACACAAATATCTTTGTTGATTAACCAGACGTAGATAAACCAGCACAGCCCACACAACAATGACCGCTGGAACGGGTATGTTCCTGAATGAAAATAGTAGCAGGCTACTACAGGTAGACACGTCGGCGCTGCGCATGACATGGGTGAGCACGTTTGCTACGCTAATTTGCATATAGCGTATGAAGTAAGGGATAATGCCCGACGAGGTGTCCATTATCAGAAATAAATGGACGACGCGGAGACGTGAACCGTCCGACGCGAAGCGGAGTCCATTTATTTCTGATAATGGACGCATGGGCATTATCCCGTTTATACCATGGTCACTTACGAAATAAATAAATATGAAATCAATTATTAATACTAAATGAGTTTTAGAGGTAAAATCGTTAGTTTTTTCAGCTGTTTATCGCAACGCTGTGGAATGTTGATCAGTCACAGCTGAGCGGACTAACTCAGGCGTTGTCAAGCAACATCATAATAATTTTAGGTGTAGTATTTCACTTTTTAAACGACACCCTTTTCAACCTAGAACATGGTATAAGGGCAGTTATTTGGATGTGCGGTGGCCTTACCCACCTAAAAACAGAGTGAAATAACATTTTGTACTATAGAAACATTATATAATTGCAAACATGTATTGTTCTAGCTATATAAATGGCATAGTGCATTGTAGTTCCTTAACCGCGAGATATGCGCTTCACGATGATGGCAATGAGTTGTTAACAGACAAGACACAATCTATCTGAATCTATCTGCAATCTAGCAATCAATCTGAAATAACACCTATTTGAAGTAGGCCAAGGGGTCTTGGATATTTAAAATTTCCTTGCTCTGTTTGCAATGTCAGTTGTTAAAATGATACTTTTTGCTGGAAATGCTACTTAGAATACGCAAAATTATATTCAATTGGAACAGAACATTTTGAAATAATCTGTAGTTCTGCACTTCACACGGTTGTTTCTGCACTCTCTCTCTCACACGCACATACTGTAGACACACATACACACACACACCACCTTCTCTGAGGGAAAACAGTAAACAACAATGCAGGGGGCCAGCCGGTGGTGGGAACTTTGTAATGACAGCAGTTTGCCTAGCAGCACTCCTCAGAGCCCAAGCTATAAAGCACCCAAAAGCAGCTCACGTTCAGGTAGCAGTGCGCACCATTCAGCATTCAGCAGACAGAGACCTGGAGCTTATAGCCGTTTTAAACTGCAGCAAACTGCTGTAAAAGACTATTGGGCTGTTTTGGATTTGATTCACACTGTGATCACCTTTATACTGAGCCATGCACCCTTAGGAGTATTTAATCCTCTGAATAGCAATGAGCTGATACATTCATGAGATCAATACCAACTTCATACATCCATTCATCTATTGCTGTATAGCCAAGGTCATGAGAATGTATTGAGATTATGCATCCTCATTAATCTTCACTGTGCAAGTGTACCACAGACCAGTGGGTGCCGAGTGATGCAATGTGAAAATCTGGTCAGTGCCTTCAAAGTCGTGAAAGCAAGCAACAGGTCTGCAGGAGTGAGGCACGTGTGAGCCCACATGCATCTCATGCTTTAGCTTATACCACAGCCCTGATATTTGATATGACCTTTTCCTAAAGAAGGAGAGATACAGTTCTTCATGCCTGACATGACCATCCATATAAACTCTCTTGTTCGCCATGGTGCCATTGCTGTATACAAAATGAAAAGTCAGACATCAATAGATATGGTATAAAGATATTTTCATTGATCCCTGGGTCATGGTCTTTGAGAGCTTACATATGGAGTGGACACATGTCTGCATGCATGTACTGCGGGGCCCAGCCTGACTAATAGAACGTGTTGTTGTTTCATTTGTTTGGGATCTCATAGGAAATCCAAGTTGGCAGACTGTTGATTTTCATGGCTTCATAAGGCCACCAACAATCCCCACCCTAACACACACACACATATATACAGTACAAAATTAAGCTATTTTTCTGACTGTCATCCTATGGTTGCTGAGTGACAATTGAATGAAACCTCTTCACGACCGAGCAACAGCTTTCAGCTTGATGGCGCATATACTGTACCTTAATGTAATCCTCCTGTGTGTGTGTGTGTGTGTGTGTGTGTGTGTGTGTGTGTGTGTTTCTAATGTGTTGCACAAGGCAGTAATGGTCATGGCGACAGTGCTGCGGTTAGCCATAAAAGGGGAAGAGCACAGTTTTATGGCCTGTCAGAAAAACAAAACACACACCGAGAAAAAAACCTCGTCCAACCTGGTCCAAACTACAGGTGCCATTTACTCAGTTATTTTATTATTTCACAGTCCTAAAGGAAATGACCATTTCCTCAGCATTTTTGCAAATACTTCATTCCCGTGATTGATTACTTTTCTCAGGAACGGGAGCGCGGCAATTTATCTGCCAGCGCATGCTCCATTTTCTGTGCGAAATGAGCAATGGCCTGACACAAATAAAATAGTGATGTCACATTAGCCAGCCTAATTTAAAAATAGAGGCTAAGACATGAAAGGGGACACAATTTATGAACTGTCACCTGGGATAGGGAGCAGTTTGATGAGGACCAGATTCTGTAATGGCTAAGAAACACGGGATTCGTGGCCTTGGAGGTGTCTTCAGGTAGGTGACACCAAGCAGTGAAATAACTCAGCCGGGTTTGAATAAGTAACAGGAAAATGATTTATCTGTGATTTATGATGATGGTCGATGATTTATTTTCTGTTCTGTTTTTTATGCTTCCTTGTTGACCAAAAGTTTGTCAGTAAATAACATACATAATTAAAATAAACATAAATACAAATAATTCAGATTCACACATTTTACTATAATATAAATGCATGTATTTTATTTGAATTTGTTTCAGTGTGTCTGAACATATGTGTGTATGTGTATGTTTGTGTGTCGTTCCATTCTGAAGTGTTCCCTTAATGATTTGAAACATCTTCAGGCTATTGATGCCCTTCAGACTTCCTGGTGGTGAGATCTGTGCCTTCCTCCATCTCCCACAGCCCATAGCGATCACCATGTGTCCTCTTCTCACCATCTCTCTCTTGTTCACTGACCTCTCGTTTCTGTTTCTTACTATCTTTCTCCTTCACTCTCTTTCTCTCTCTTCATTCCTCCTCTGTTATGCTAAGATGGCTGCCAAAATGTTTTATTTTCTGACATTAAACAGCCAAGGATTACAACCATACTTGAGCGCTACTGAATACATCTGCATTTGATGTTGACATCAAACTATACTGGAGTCCATCTTCCTTCTGCCATGCACAGATTTTTGTCACTTGGCTAATTTTAACACTTTTGACACTATTCTGTATGAGTCACATGAACAACTGTGATTATGTCAACTTGTATCTCTCCCACTTAGACACTTGGAGTCTATACCCACCTGCTGACAGACACCTCTATTCTGAGAACAGAAATCAGGCCTTGTGAGGATTTCAAACTTCTTTTGACTTGCAAGATTAGTCAGTAATACTCTCTGAGTGACAGATTACTGATGAGGTATCTGCCACTATAGTTAGAATATCCCTCTGATAGACATTCTGACAGTTGACACTAGCAGGCTAACATGCTAACTATGCTAACCATGTGACTAAGCTAACCTAGCTAATCATTTTTAGTAGTTATGCTAACTATGCTAACTAGCATGTTAACATGCTAACTATGCTAACCATGTGACTTAGCTAACCTAGCTAATCATTTTTAGCAGTTTTGCTAAAAATGCTAACGATGCTAACCATGCTAACCATGCTAACTAGCTACAGTGGGTAGGAGTCATAGTTGATGACAAGTGTTGACATAGTTGATGACAAGTTAAAAGTTGTTGATAGACAGCTAGTTTAATAGATAGATATTTTAATGATAGTTTAAAAGTAGACCGTTTAAAAGTTCAGTAGTTTAACCCTAAGCTGTTTTTAGGGCATTTTTACTACCTTTATTCATAAGGATTTATTCTGGTCATTGTAAGTGCAACACACACATATTATATATTGTAGTCTAGGCTATCCAGATCTGCCATAATTTCATGTATTTTATTTAGATTTATAAAGAATTCAAATATAAAAAGCGTATTATAAAAATTCTTATATTTTGACATATATTTTGACATTTACACCACCCACCTCACCCGCAAGGCGACCAAAATTGTGAGTGATGCAAGTCACCCCGCTCACAATCTGTTTGATCTACTGCCCTCTGGGAAGAGGTACAGAAGCCTGCGCTCCCGCACTACCAGACTCACCAACAGCTTCATACACCAAGCTGTAAGGATGCTGAACTCTCTCCCTCCTCTCCCCCCTCCACCCTCAGCTACATAACATCCTGGACATTGGACCCACAATGGCCGCCTGCACTACTCCACTTGCACACTTGAACACTTGCACACTTGCACACTTGTACACTTTACAACTTGGTGTTGTTGTCCTGAAAACACAACACTTCTGCTGCTCTTACATAACTTGCACCACTATGCCACTTTCTTTATTACTTAGGTCAAACAGAACTACCCAAGCCTTTTATTGGCCTGACTTTGCACTAGTATTTTATTGACTGTCTATGCACAATTTCAACCAAATTTTGCTGCTCTTATTTTTTTCATTATTATATGTGCCCTCTTATTTACTTATTTACTTACTTTTTTGTTTACTTGAATGTTATGTTTGTCTGTGGACTTAAATTGGTAAAATATGTCTTGTCTTCACCGTGGGATAGTGAGAAACGTAATTTCGATCTCTTTGTATGTCTGGAACATGTGAAGAAATTGACAATAAAGCTGACTTTGACTTTGATATCTCACCACAGCAAGCTCATAGCTACATGCATTTCATGTGTGTGTAGAGCAGACTATCCTGAATCAGGCAATATAATAGCCATGTTGGAGGGCCATTTTTTATTTAGTGATAAAAAATGCTCCATATCTGTGACACGAACTGATCTGACATGACTTGACCCGAGTTTGCGTGTTAGCCTGTATGCGCCTATGGTGTAGGCCTATGCACTCATAATGATTCTCAACTTTTTACTGCAATGCCATGAACAAAGTAAAGGCAAAAAGGTGTTTCTTTGTTGAACAAATTGGGATGCAATGTGAGCCTTGAATTGGATGCCATTCAGGAATTTGCTAGGATCTCAAAACCGGATTATGAACATGCTTTGCCATAGAGAAACACACGATAGCATTGGATTATAAACATGCTTTGCCACAAAAACAGACAAAAACGTGGGGTAAGTCCAGCTATATGAAGTTCTTATTTTGCTGTCATTTTGTCTGTTTTATAACCCAGAAAGATGTACATTAAATGATAGCCCTGAGTCTCCTCTTTCATCTGATATGCTTGCCATATCTATGCGATCACGGGTTCGCGAGTAATTTAAACAGGAGTAATGGGTATGCAGGTGAACGCAGAGAAGTATAGACTTGAAATATGATGCAATTTGATTTAATTTCATGATTTTTTTTTATTTTCATACTTTTACGTAAAGACAAGTGCGTGGGCTCGTTGGAAAGCCCCACTTCTCCTCTGTAACGCAATAAAGGTTTCATCTCACTGCGATGAACAGTTGCGGAGCAATGTAACAGAGAAGAAAGGGTGTGTTTTTTTACGCACTTTGCGTCAATCGGGTTCTAAGGGTTAATGGGTTACATCAAAGATGGTTGATTACGAAGATACTTCATGAGAGGCCATTTCCTGTCCCTGGAAATTTATGCAAATAGGGTAGCAGTACACGCCCCCGCACATTTATGCAGTGATCGGCTCTCTTTTTAACATTGAGGTCTATGGCAGAATCCAAGAATTTCCCAAAATTTGTCAAAGCTTTTTTTTTCTGAGCAATGGATGCACATTTCGGACACGGTATCATGATCTCCAAACCCTCCTCCCTATTTCAGTAGAATGTCGTGATAGTATGACCCTCCAGTCGGGAGAAAATCAACATTAATGAAGGTGTACACCAAGTTTATTTTGTACTCCGGCTTGTCTGGCGTGGAACCGAGGCGTTCAAACGTAAGTCATACGTCAGTGACTCGCCCCTGTGCAGGCGGGAACTGAACCAGAGCCCGTCTCTGACTGAACTCCACTTTGCCCTCATAGACATGAACTAGGACGACCCATCTTGCTACGCATTCATTATCTTTGGTTACATTGTTTAACAGTGGATTATTGTAGTGAGGATTTTTATTTTGAAACAGTTTTGGGCAGAGGAAACAGTTGAATAGGATGTGTAGTCTTAATTGACCCAGATTGTATGCTTAAAGCCTGAGGCTGCAGGTAGCCTGAACACCTGCCAGGGGTTCTAATTGCTTAATGGCCGTATTATGACGTCATAATCGGCAATGTTAAGTCTATGGGGATTTTTAAAAAGTTTTTCTTTAATAGTTTAAAAAGTATAAAAGTTTCAAAGTTGAAAAGACATAGAAACCTGCTCCGTTTGAAGACCTACGTTACAAAGTTTGAACGAAGTTTCTAAGTTAAACTGTTAAAAAGTTGTTGTTGCCTAGGAAGAACAGTACAGTGCATTTTCATGCACTGTAATTAAGAACTACAGTAAGATGCTCCCCTACTCCACTACATTGGGTAGTGTTGTGCTTGACACAAACACACACATGTGGCTATGTATATTTGTCCTGCTGATTAACTATGAATAAGGAGAAGGGGCAAAGAGAAGACCATAAGTGTCCTTTGAGAACATATCATTTTGATATCATTCAATCATTTTGATATCACTCCTCCTGAGGAGAAAATAGATTGTGGTATGGAAACTGATTAGGTGCTGCACACTGTAAAAAAGGATAACTCGGGTCTGTCCAATTTATCAAACCATATTACTGTATGTTACAATTACATAAAACAGTCTAGTTTTGAATGAAACACAACCTTATTGTGTTCAAATAGTCATTCCAATTGAGTAATCCATTTGAATTTGAATCTTGAATTTGAAGGTCCAAAATAGGTCAAATCAATAAATCTACATCATTCATGAATTTCTTGACCCAAATAGTCTCAGAAACCATGTGTAATGCAGCACTGTGGGCAAAACCATTAAAAAGTTAAGATCCAGCTTGGCTTACGGCAGCCATTTTGGATATAGGGCTCTCACAAAATGTACCCACATTTTTGTGAGGGGCACCCCGGCTAATTTTTTTCTTTAACCTTTATAGATGACAAATCTAGTGAGAAATGAACCTTCGCTCTCCACGGTCACAGAACTGCTATAGATGACCCAACTATATGTACAGAATGTTTGAGACAGTAAGGCAAATGAACAGCTATATTGAGACAGTAAGGCAATTGAACATACTGTATGACAGTGGTTCTTAAACTTTTTGTCTGGCGACCCCACAAAAAAGTATGGCGAGGTCTGGCGACCCCACTTTCCCCAAACCCATTCTAAGTCCTTACTCAAATACCCCCCTCAAACGACTTGCCCGATCTGAGGATCACAAAGGAGTAGACGCACTGGTAGATGGCACTTCCGAGCTTTTGTTCAATTTTTTAAGCAGCCACCTGTCCATTTTGGCAAGTAGGCTACCTATGTCTTTTGTTGTGTTTTACTTAAAATAGCGGGAACAAGTTGAGTTTGCATAGTGGGAGCAGATAGTTACATTGTTTCTATCAGCGGACCAGTAGCCCATAGGCTGAACCAGATCTTGTTAAAAAAACGAAAAAAAATCTCTCTCTTCTCTTAACTGCGTGTAAATAAGAAAAAGGCAGAAAAGGCCAATATTATTTTCCTTTGTTTCACCTAATAATAATTTCAGACTGAATACAGAAAATAATTGGTGACCCCTAGTTTAAGAATCACTGCTGTATGAGATGCCTTGGTGTTACCATGTCATTGTGTTCCCATGAGCCTTTGCAAGAACACTGAGATAATCACGCAGCTAACAGTCTTGCTAAAAGGTTCACATGGATTTTCTTAAAGAGGTTTATCCTTAGAGACGAGTAGAATTTGGAGCTGAGTTGTATCTTATGTTATGCTTTGAGATGAACCATGCTTTGTTACCACCATGGGAGAGTGAAGTATTAGGCACGCACAAAGTATCAGTGGTTCCAAGGCTCATGTTTCCATCCACTATGCTTTGCAACACATTTTCAAATGAGTTGTAAAGATCAAATTGACATGCATCCAAAGCGACTTACACATACAGTATCAATAAAATGAAAGGCCAATGACACAACAGTGGAAGCCGGGAATCAAAGCCCCAACTTTTCAGGCTACTGCATGCTAGCCCAGCTCCTTATCCACTACTACACTACCACCGCCCAGTTCAAAGCACCTACAAACATGCAAGAGTTTCTGTTTTCTTCTACTGTTAAGCATTTATTAAACATTTGTAAACTATTATTAAATGCTCTTCTTCATGTAAAACATTATTCCTACATTAATTATCATCTGTAAATCATGTGTACACACAGTTATAAATGATTTGTTCATAGTAAACACACATACTGTATCTATATTATATTTCTGAATTGATTGTTGTAATAGCACTGGGCAGAGGTAATGTAGTGGATAAGGACCAGGGCTAGCATGCAGTAACCCAAAAAGTTGGGAGTTCAATCCCTGGCTTCCACCATTGTGGCCTTGCCCTTTAATTTCACTGCTATGTGTAGTCTTTTCGATAAAAGTGTCTAAATGTAAATGTAAATGTAAATGACTAAATGCAAATGTAACCTTTATAACTCATTTGTAAGTGTGTTGCAAGGCATAAAAAGTCCTCACTTTAGATCATTGGTTCTCAAAGTGGGGTCCGGGGACCCCCAGGGGTCCGCAGCACATTATCAGGGGGTGCCTGACAAAGTTTGCTAGAAAATATGAAATTGTCGGTTACACTTTACTTGACAGTATCGACATAAGAGTGACATGACACTGTCATGAACGTGTCATAAACAAGTCATACATGTAAACGTTTATGACATAACGCTTCTGTTATGAAGTGACATTCGGCTTATGTCATAACAAGTTAGGGTTAGGTTTAGGGTTAGGGTTCATGTGTCATGACAATGTCATGTGTTCATGACATAAAAAAAAGGCTATACAGCTACATGATTAACTTAAGTTTTATGTGTTGCGATTATGAGGGGTCCTTGGAGAATTTTCCACTCCATGAGGGGTCCCCGGCCCACAAATGTTTGAGAACCCCTGCTTTAGATGAACTCACAAAATATCATTAACTAACAACTTGTAACTCCTGAGTTAATCATGAATTATAGTATTAGGGTACGTTCAGAATAAGCATCTTTTTCCGACAAAAGAAGTTGTGCAGACTGCTTTTCAGTTTGAAAAAAAAAATATGGCATCATTTTTGTTCCAAAAAGCAGCCGGAAGCGTGTTTTTGCAACAGACAAAGTAACTAATGTTACGTGTGGTTACAAAATAAAATGGAAGAGAAATTTGGCACTGGCTAAAGTTGTGAAATCATCATGTCAAACAATTCCCTATTCTCAGACACTAAAACAACGAGTCTATCGACCATGTCATGGGAAACCAAACACGTCTCGGTAATCCGCTTGTGATTGGTCAGGTGTAAAAAAAAAAACAGCGTGACGTTTGGCGTTTCTCCACCAGAAGTTGAATATTTCTCAACTTTAAAACAGTTCAGAGCTGCAGAAAAAGACGGCCACAATCGCATTTTAAATGAAGCCGAGGACTTTTTTTGAAAATGCAGTCTACTCCATTATAATGTGAAACAGATTATAATGTGAAACGGACGTCGGCAGCTGCAAAAAAGACGCTTAGTCTGAACGTACAGTACCCTTAAGAAGTGGTTTACGAAATATGTATCCACATGAACTAATCATTACTGTTAAATAACTGTTAAATAATGGAAATATTACTTCATCAACAAAATATTATTGCATCATTTATTATCAATAATTTATAAACATAATACACAATAATTTATCAATAATTTATAAACATATTTTAGATGTTGGGTTATTTACTATTAACAAACCTTTTTATAACTGTGTGTACACATGTTTTACTAATGAGAAATAATGTATGAGCAATACTTTACAAATGATGAACAAACCATTTACTAATAGTTTACAAATGCTTAATAAATTATGAATTGTGTCTAGTTAAGTGTTACCGATTATTAGGGGAAATTGCTTGAATTTCCCCTTGGGGATCAATAAAGTATCTATCTATCTATCTATCTATCTATCTATCTTATTTTGTTATTTTGGTGGTGATTTGAACCCTGATTTGGTGATGGAACATGATTTGGTGCTTCACCTGTACAGTGGTGAGCAAATCAGGATATATCCAAGACTCTGCTTCTTCTTTGATCTTTCACGTCAGCAAGGTTGGGCTTAATTAAAATTCTTTTCAACTCTGATTTAACCAGGTCCTGAGGCTGTACATCACACACGCATGCACACACATACAAACACACACACACACACACACACACACACACACACACACACACACACAAACACACACATACACACACACTTGCAGCTCCAGTGTGGTGTGAGGTAACAAACTGTAGGCTGTAGATAAAATCAGGGGTATTATCGGCAAATAATCTAGAAACGCTTTCAAAGGAGAGGCACAGCTTGGAAGTATGGCTTTCCTCTCCTCCCCGGAGGCTGACCGCGTCGGAGACCTCCACTTGGGCTGGGGTGAACGAACTGAAGACGCACGAGCATATTCAGCCTGCTGACGCCACTTGTCGTACTGGTGCAGTGCAGATCAAGTACAGTATAAAGGTGGTATTGGGCCTGGGACACTGTGCTGACAAGATCAGGCTGGCCATTTTAGAGTCAAATAGTGTTTCAAACACCTTTATTCCTGGTGGTATATATACAGACTGATTCACTTTTGAGAAGGAGAAGGCAATCAGCATTGTTCATTATTAAAGTGTCAGAACTTGTTTGGGTCAAATCATTGCGGAAAAAAATGAAGATGCAAAAGTCATGTTTTTTAAAGTATTGTAAGTTCACAGCAATAGTGAAATCATCTGGCTCAGAGTGTTTCCATTATGAAAAGATTTTAGAAAGACAGGAGATTCCATAATTCTAGTTATGGGACCTGAATTTAGCTCAACACCAAGGACAAATGTAATCACCTTGGGGGGTATTAGTATTAAAGCTGAAACAAATGCATGTTCATTCTGACGCAACCATCAGACACAACTGAATGCTGGAAGCTGAACAGCCTTCATTGCAAATTTCCCAGTGGTCAACACAATGCGTTACGCAGAGCTAACGGCCATGCTAGAACGTCGCTTCATGAAGTCTGTTTTATTTTTTTGAAGTAGACTATGAAGTTTCTGAATTCTCGAGCAGGTCATTGTGACACGTTGTCACAGATATGGGTCATACTTATCAGCTGGACTATCCCAGGCATGCAAGTGAAGTGTTTCATTCATGGACTGTAAATCATTTAGATGACTGGTCTGATTTCTTTGAATGTGCACACCACTCTCGAGTCTGGTGTAGCCAGTTCTACTGATTATAGTGGAAGCTAATTGTCGCAGCAGATGCTGCGTGAAGGGAACACTTCTATTGTGCACCCCTGGTAGCCCAGCTGTTAAGTGTCCATTGTCGTTGTACCATTGTAACTATATTATTACGAATATTGTGGTACATGACACCAAGTAACAGCAGATTGATACCATGCACTTACATATAAAATCAAGTTAAGGCTTAGAAATCAAGATAATGGATATATTTAGACTCTTGTGAATACAGAATAGCATCTATGTGCTGTTACACATTGGTAATTACCATATTTCACTGTAATCAGTGGTGTACCTCAAGTATAATGTTTCTCTTATAAAGCCTTTACAAACATGCTGTTGCCATTATCATGACTGTGAACATTATGCAGATATCAGATTATCTTTAGGCAGAGTAACAACAGACAGTGACTTTTTAGTCCTTCCATGCTAATGTCAAATTTTGTCCAGATGTTTAAAACCGAGTCAGGTGTTCTTTCAAACACCCGTGTCCATACACATATTCTTAGTCAACAATTGAATAACTAATTAATTCACTCAGCAAAAGTGATATTTCTTTCCTCATTGGTGGTCATAAAGTATCTATGATATTCTCCAGCCAACAATAGGAGTCGCCATGACGCCTCAGTATTCAGAAAAACGGTTTTCTATTTCCGGCCGAAGCTGCATTGTATTGATTTTTATGTGGCGGTAGACAGTGCTTGACGTATCCTAAGCCAACTTTTATATTTTTCTATCAGTCATATATTATATAGAATATCTATATTGAGTGCAGAATTGTCAACACTTCAAAAGAAATTCTAGTTAGCATGCTGAGACCTTATTAGGTTATAATGTAAACAGAATGGACGTATGATGAAAACCTGATGGATTTCCGGTTTAAGGTGGCATTGAGCCTTAAATGCATTACCTGAGCTGAATGAAATAGAGTATAGCATTGAGCCCTAAATGTACCTGAGCTCCCCATTCACATCTCATCTTAGTTCTTTTAAGAATATGGGTTTAAGTCTCCCTAATGTTCTGTAATAAGAAACTAAAACCTTCAAAACCATCCGACTCAATCAAAAGGCAGATTTATTTACAAAGGCAACAACCCTGTCTGCCAATCAGCTTGCTTTTACATCATTTATTGTGTGGAGGCGTCGACTCCCACAGTGACTGCTAAGCAATACTTCCTAAGTGTGCTCGGAAATGCCAACATCATTCACAGCGTTGCTCACAACACCAACAGAGAAACACGAGTCCTGATGTGTTTGATGACTTTTAATGAAAATAATTGGCACCACGTTGGCAAATTGGGCTTGTTATCCCATTATTATCCTGTCTGATGTGAACACAGAGAAAGGAAAGTAATGTGAACTGATAACTGGCTTGTCGAGGGTGAATCTGACCTATTTAAGGTATGATATGAGGCAGAAACAGTGTCTTAAACTCCCAGTAACAATATCACACACACACTCTTTTTTTTCCTCTTGCTTGACACCACAGGCAATTTGCCTGCACGTCATGCTGTGATAAGGCCTATTTCCATCTCCCCTGTCTCTGCCTCTATCGCTTGGTTCCTTCACTCCTGTCCTCTCCTATTGGAGATGAAACAAGCCTCTTTCAGATCATCTGCGTGACTTTTGTTTTATTAATTCAGACTGCACCCGAGGAGGCGACACATGATCTGATCAGCGGAGTCTCAAGCATCCCTCTGCGCTGAGACTGCACGGAGCGAGAGGAGATTATGGCTGTGAATGTGGGCTAGAACTATCCATGGCACTATTTTTTACAATCATTTTTGTTTATTTTTATACTGTTAATTATTAATTGCTGGACTGGACTACAAATACGTACCACTGGTACGTACCACTATAATATTTATTTATGTTTATTTATTTAAATGTTTATTTCAGTTGTGCATTTAAACAAATATCCCTTTAGACTGTATCTACTGTATGTACCCAGGATCTTCCACGCCAACAACCCCATCAAAAAGCCTTAACCTTTGTGTGTCAGTGGGGCCATAAGTACACTTGACTGACTGAACAAACACACATCCCACATACACACACACACACACACACACACACACACACACACACACACACACACAAACACACACATACACACCACCAACAACTTCTGAAAATGTTTGTAATGGCAGGAACACAAAAGCGATTCATAAAATGACCCATTTCACAATGGAATTGAAGAGGACATCATGATTCGCACCATGCTGCTGCCTTTTGGCCTTGATGTATTTACCACCACAAATGTTCCTCTTGGTCTTTGTGTGTGTGTGTGTGTGTGTCTGTGTGTCTTTTAAGAGATACAGCCCAGAAAACTTTCTCAAGTCGCTTATCTAAAGTTTCAGGGGAGATTGCAAGGTGGCAAGGAAATTTATATCGCAGCAAAGGCTCCTAATGACTTGGCCCAGAGCATCCCTCTGCACAAACAGCAGGCAGTGATAATAGAGTCGCCGCTGATGTGAAAGTGAAAGCACTTCATTGTTTGCTGAAAAGTTCACGCCGGTGCATCCGCCGCTTTGTTCTTCAGCAAGTCCAATGACAAGCAGTGGGTGTTTAATGCAGCTGTGTTCAACATAGAAAGCCTTCAGTAAATTGACTTTTAATATGGGAAAGATTAAAAACTTGGGAACTATCAATAATTAATGTATGCATTATGGAGCAGATGCACAAACACACACACAATGGCTTGATTCCAAATGGAAGGCATCGCCTTGCTGCCTCGCTGCCGTGATAGAGAGCTGCATCATAAGACATGACTTTGGAGTGAAGGCATCTTTTAAGAACGATGGTTTTGAACGGTCTTTTAAGATAATGTTGACATTACGGTATGATGTTAGCACAAGCAAGAACGTCAAACTAGCTTACGGAAGCTAGCAGCGACCGGAATGGGGTAGTTTGGAGGTTTCTTAGAAGGCAAGAAATGAAAGTTTGATCGGTTTGGAACAGCACTTGTTTCCTCGTTGCCCTGCTAGATATGTTTACGGGTGAGTCTTCACACAGGGAGAGAAAGAGAGAGAGAGAGAGAACAAGGGATTAGGAGGTGATGACAGAAAGTAGAATGAGTAAAACAACCACTGTCTGCATCTGGGAAATGACATAATGGAAATATTGCAATTAGCTCATTGACAATTCCATCTAAGAAGTGTTAAGAAAGCTTCAAAATATGTGCACATGCCGTTTACGTCTACGGGGTGCAAATATTTATTGAAGGAAGGCCTATTGTAATATTTTGGAGTTGAGGTGAGAGGCACTCACAATTACTGTATGTTACAGACAATGATGCCATGACTTTAAAGTGCCATGGCTTTACCATGGTTTACTGTATCTAACTATATAAATTCATCTTTTATACCTTTGTGCACTGTGTATACTGTGTTAGTTTATTTCTATAATGGTCGATGTGTTTATTTTCTCTTCTAATGAGAGGACATTTTTAATTATCTTAACGGCAAAAAAAAAAAACCACAAACACAAACAAAACAATTTTATGGGACTGGAGCGTCTATTGATTCTACCTGCCTTGAAAAGAAGCCAATGCATTGCAGCTCTACTTATGGAGACACAGCAGCCACAGCGTATTGGTAATCAATAGCTTGGACACATTGAATTTGATTGGTCGTAACAAACACTATTGATCCTGCACACACTTCCGGAAGAGCTCATTGCTTCATTATCTCCATATTGTCCACATGTCAAGTCCTCTTTTTTTCTGGTGAGTTAAAACAATCCTGCTCTCCGCTCTGATAATTGCCCATCTTATTTGTGCTGTGATGAGCAGCGCACAGTCTCTCACTTCATTTCCTTCCCTTTTCAAGTGTAAATTATAGTTATTACACGGCCGTGATAATAGTCTATCTTAATTGTTGACTGTTGAAGGTGAAGGGAATTTTGTAGACAGATGACAATAGGGGACAGGGACATATGAGAAACAATCAAGCAAGTGCTCAGATGAAAAATGAAATGACCGGTCACTGCTGCCTTCACATTTAAAAGCCATTTCTCACCAGTAAAACCACCAAGACACAGCACGAGACTGATATTGGTTTGTTTCACTCGATCATGTGAGGTTATGAAAAAACTGTCTATGAAGATGTATTAGTGCCCGTTATTACCTACGCCACCATCCTGCACAGACATGCACAAATGTTCACACAAGAGAGTCACAGGGCCACGTAAGAAACACTGAAAACCCTGCCGTTCCATTTATCTGGAATTGGCAACGGTGAGATATTGTCAGGAGACAGCTCATCTTTTCAGTACATTCCTTCCTTCCTTTCACCTCTGCAATTCATCACAACTCATACAAAGCATTTCTGCATCCAGTCTGAAGTCACAGTGAGTGTGTTTAGTGTCTGCGAAGGCTTCCCTCCACGTTTACGACCACTACATCTCAGCACATAGGAGACAGAAGCAAAGAGACCAAGGCCAAAGGATTTATTGTCAAGGTCTGCTGGAGGAGGCCAACTAATTGGCAGATAATGTGGCCCTTCCTCCCCTCTCTCATCTACACAGGAAAGTGGTGGTAATGGTGTGTG
>NC_063202.1:20138070-20178070 GCF_017589495.1 Alosa alosa
TTGTGTGTGTGAGTGTGTTTTCTTAAAGAAATGTTCAGTATAAAAACAGACATAATAACAATATTATGAAGTATGAATTTCTAAGTTTATCTCCAGGATTGACAAACTCTCAAGTCAGTATCTCATTAAAATAGGGAAATTGTTACAATAACAAACACAATCGGTAATGAAACTCTGTTGCTACATTGCAAACTGGGTTTGATGAGGAAATTATAGAATAGTGTAGCACAATGCACTGACGGAATTCAAATCAGTGTTACCAACCATGTATTCTTCTATTCATATCTTACTGGGTAGAGCTTATCAGTGCTTCACACCTGGGAGTGCTAGTTTGGCTCTTGTCTAACTATCAACATTGCGCCATGACTCTTTTCTCCACTGTTGCCAAAAATCACACTAAATCTTTTGGACTAAAACCTGTAGGAGTATTAGAGCACTTTGCTGAACATTGCCAATCAAATGTGTAAGGATTGGGGTTACAAGACAAAAGCTGTGTGCAAATATTTAATACACTTTGATACTGCCTCTTGTGCAGTACCATCTGATTGTTCAATTGTACCAAACCACTTATGAGCATCTGCATAACTTTCCTGTTTGTTTATTTGTTTGTTTATTTGTTTGTTTGTTGTTTTTATTACATTTCTGAGAGGTGCTGACACGGATGGGATCTGTCTGACTCTTCTCAGATGCGGCCCGAGTCTAGGCCAGGTCCGGCTGAAATGCTGCTGTCTACCCTTATCTCTTCCTCTTTTTTGTGCAGATCTTTTCTGAGTGCTTCACATTATGCAGAGTAAACAAAACCTGAGCCAGTCTCTCTGTCTCCATTGCATCCACTCCTCTGTCTGTCATCCAGATGTTACATCAGTGAACTTAAGTAAGTTGCTTAGTTCCTACATTCCTCTGTCTGAAGCCTATACGTACACATCACATAGTGCAAGTTCACCACGTCATGTCGAAAGAGAAGCTATTGTTTGGGCCAAATAAACATTTTATAACAAACACCACACGGAGGAATCTGCTAGAGCATGACTCCTTCTGACTGTTTGGAATCATGTTGTAGTGGCAAGTATGTTTACACACACGGAAGGGCTGCTTTTGTGATCACAACACAAGCCTGCAAATACTGTACTTCATCTTTACTATATGTTGTGTTTCATTCAGCTGAGATCAGTTGGAGAATGAAGAAGTCAAGGATTCCTTTCCCCACTCTGCATTCTTGGTTAACGTCGGCCATATCTGTGGTTATTTATTTTTCCCTCCTAGTTTTGTGTCCCTGACTTTTTGCCAGCATGTGTAAACATAGCAACCAAGCATTGTGGCCAAATAAGATCATGTGATCATCTTGGGTTTGTGGGTAACCAAGACTTCCATTGGCCTTCAGTTAGTGGGAGTTAGCTGTGTTGTCCAAGGCTTTAACGGAACTGTGTGTCAGGTTTAACCCAGCACTGATTTCTTGATTTAGTCACGTTCTGCTATATAATTTTGCTTTTCTGTGTTCAAGGACACAGGGCCAGAGTGGGGCCACTTTTCAGCCCGGGAGTTTCAGGGCCAAGACCGGCCCACCTTTTTAGTGGTGGTAGAAAACTGGATAAATAAGGCAACATTTCAGCTCTTATCCTGTAGTTTTTATTATAGGCTACCAATATTCCACTATTCCACAAGGATAGGTTGAGGATAGGTTTCTTTATAGGAAAAAATAAAGCATTTGAAATGTATCCCACAATTCCACTAAGAGGCATATTAAACTACTGTATTGTTCACATGTTTTTTTCTGCATGGGTCAGCTATCATGTTGTAGTTTGGTGATTTGCTCCTTTACTACACCCACTTCTGAGCAAACAAGCCATATACGTTGATCATAGCCTACTGCTGTCATATAGCCTACTGCTCTTTCTTACATAAAATAACTTTAATTCATATGGTTAACTCTATTATCCTTTCTACTTGTCCCTGTAGTCATAGCTAATTTCGGGCTCATAATTTTCAGCGGGGGACTGGCTGATCTGCTGTTCAGAGGCTACTTTTGTTTTTATGCCTAGGCTATATTTGCATAATATTTGCAAAGTCTATGAATCGCCATATTGGATGATACAAAAAGGCTAATATTTTAATTCTAATGTTACTTGCGAATAGGTTGACAACGCTACAACGTCCAGTAGGTTATTAGCCCAATTACGCCATTATAATCATGGCTATCTCTCTTTACCAGTTGCCACTTATGTCTGTCCTCTTCAAAAAAAAATTGGAAGTTTGGCACATTTGGCAGCATTTTCTTCCAATACTTTTCATCTTTTTTTCCTGGCCTTTTCAGTCCCTCATGGCGTCTTTCTACCATTCATCCTCCCTGACGCTTATCACTATGGTAGGGCCGGTGTTACATGGCAACTGGCACCCATGTTAACTGGCTGCGTTGATGACGTTTCACGAGTGATGACGTTTCTTTGACAGATGTGGCCGCTTGCAGATTTGTCACTATCTGATGGAAACTGGAGACGAACAAATACAAATATGCATGACATATTTAAATGTCAAAATTGTCTGTAGTACGCTACATACACTGGGCCATGAATATGCCACCAAAAAAATAAATGCCCAAATAATAACTCCACGTGGGTATCGAATCTGCTTCCTAAATGAAACCTCCTACATGATAACCATTCATCTACGTACTTGCGCCACGAACCAGCTGATAAATCATAGGGAAATTTACTTTTACAATTAGAAGAAGTCAGCTGATGATTGTAACAAGTTAACACGGCTGATGGTGTTGTCTTGCTACAGCAGTTGCCCAAGCCAGTAGGTCTTCAAAGTATCATGGTTAAGTTTTCAAACATTTCACTGACTGCAGGTCAGGCTCTCTGTGGCCACCTAGTATCTGTAGCCTAAATTGAGGAAGCGTTGCTGGTCTAAAAATAAATAAATAATAATAAAAAAAAAACGTGTGATGAGGAGGATTGAACCCATGTCGACTGCGTGAAAAAGCAATGTAAAGGCATTAACCTGTTGCGCCACAGGAGAAGCACCAACTCGAAAATTGGGAAATAAAGTATCAAAAAAACATCAAACCCATGTTTACATGTCAGCAACATTAATGTTGATAGCCTATAAGCCTAAGAGTTTTGACTCTCCCTGTGCTCAAAGTTTGTGTAAAATATTGACACGTTATAGACTTCTCCTGCCCATTGCAATGTGCGTTTCAATGCCTGTGTTTCATGAACTGAATTCTTAAAAGAATAGGCTGGACAAAAGGATACACAATTAGGCAACACATTTTAATTTAATTTATTTGCTGACGTTCATGTGGCTCTACAGACACTTCAGGTAGGGGCGGCCACAGCCTAACCTCAGTGAAACATTTGTAAAACTTAACCATATGATACTTTAAAGGCCTACTAAATGGCTTGGGCAACGGTAGCATGATAGCATGGTAGCCAGATAACATGAACAGCTATGTTAACTTGTTACAATTATAATAACGTTAGCTGACTTCTTTTAATCATACAACTGAAGTCAATTTCTGTGAGTACTGTCAGCTGGTTCGTGGCGCAAGTGGATAGACGCTATTACCAAGAAAACAGGTAAATTTATTCGTGGTTTGATACCCACATGGAGTTAATTTAGGTGTTGGTTTTTAGGGTGGCATATTCATGGTCCAATGCATGTAGTACTACATACAATTTTGACTTTTAAACATGTCATGCATATTTGTGTGCGTCTCTAGTATATCAGAAAGTGAGAAATCTGCAAGCGGCCACATCTGTCAAAGACTCGTCATCAATCATGAAACGTCATCAACGCAGCCAGTTAACATGAGAGCCAGTTGCCATGTAACACCGGCCCGGCTGGTAGGCTATCTGAGAAAACTTTTTATGAAAGACGGGCTATATGGATCCAACCAGTTAACTTTTCTTGGGAGGGGAGAACAACCCATGCAGAGGCTGCGGTGTTAGGCATAGAATGCGAACGTGTGTAGCATACTTTAAGAGAAGATAGATTAACATGACAAATGTCAATATTTTTCCGGGCCTGCAATGACATGATTACCTTGGTTTGATTCTCAAGAGTAATCAATGAACTCTGAACTAAATAACTCCTGAGGAATACTTATTGTGGCAAACACAAAAAAAAAACAAGAAAAGGAAAATTGTATTTCCTTGTAGAGAAATTCATAGAAAGGAAAATTATGTGGAAAAAATCAATTCAAGTTGTGAAGTGCATTTACATAGAATTGGCTTCAAAATGGTGTGCTATGATAAAAAGTCTCCTATTGGTCACAGTTTGAGTACTCCTGCACACTCATGATATGAGTCATGCTTTACGAATGTTCAGTGTTCAATGCAGATCACACAATGATGTTGACTCCAGCCATTCCATGAGGGGAAATGAGATTTACAGCCCGTAAATTAGATATCAAATCGTGCAGGACATTTGCCGGTCATGACAGGGATTTCGTGCACCTGACAGGGCAGGCCTGATTTAAGCCTGCAAAGTGCAGCTCGCTCATCCCCTCCCTGCCAACTGCACAGATGTTTCTAATTAGGAGTTATGGTGCTAGACTCAAAGTTCAGCATTTGTTCACAGCCGCTGTGATATTTTAGACGGGATCTGGCAAACGTAAATCACCCATGTTTTATTGTTGCTGATGTGATTTCATTTTTTTTTTCTGACTTAATTTAATCATCTTTTTCAAGGGCGGCCCCAGTATTTTACCATAGCTTGGTGGATGTGCTCGCACATGCTATAACATATTTCCTCATAAGACCCCCTGGCGGGCCTCCTAGTATTTCATACATCCACAAAACGGTGCATGTATTTCAGAGAGCATTCACATCTGGCAACAATAAGAATATACGGCGAAAGAAAGCCTTAGAGTTCAAATAACAGCATGTGTTTTTTCCTACATTAACACCATAAACTTTGGGAAACTGCACTTGCTATAACATGTTAAATCTCTCTCTCTCTCTCTCTCTCTCACACACACACACACACACACACACACACACACACAGATGCAGATGCATACACACACACACACATACACACACACACACACACACTCACACACACACACACACACACACACACAGATGCATACACACACTCACACACACACACACACACACACACACACAGATGCATACACACACTCACACACACATACACACACACACACACACACACACACACACACAGATGCATACACACACTCACACACATACACACACACACACACAGCGCTGCTGTGAACATTAGCAGCCACGCTCTGACGTGTTGTGTACCACACATCTCCCGGGCTGCCTGCCTCTGTGCTGCCCTGGCGTGTCGGGCAGTGGGAGTGGACGGTGATGGAGGACGTGGGCGTGCTCTGTTTGTGCAGCGAGCGAGAGGGGGCAGGAGAGCCTCCGAAATGGAATTCTTACATCAGTGCCGTGAAACACTTCAGCACATGTTTCCAATCCAAACCACCAAAGGGAGTTTCATTTCGTACCGCTACAATTAAACCAAGCACATTTGCAGAACAGACATTTGTTTTTCTCGTCTACTTTGCCCACAGCCTGTATGCCAAAGCCCATTACTCTGCAGTGATTTAGAAATGGGTTTAATCTATATTTCTAAATCAGACAGATCAAAGCAATCTCTTTCAGTAGCTATACTGAAACAACGAGTAAACAAGAGGAGCGTAAAAACAAGTAGCATGCTGTGTCAATCTCAACATAAATGGACAGAATACAGTAACAGTCTAAGCATAGAGTTACAGTGACAAGGCCATGCCAACAGATGATTAATCAATAACATATTAAGAGTCAGGCTTGTCTGCTACTGTGGAGTAAGATTCATTTTCAAAGACCTATTTGCAGACAAAAGTCTGGTTCAATGGTTCTGGGATGAGTGAAAAACCATTGTGCACATTTGTACTGACACACACTCTACCCACTTACTACTTGTTAGTGCATTTACTGTAAATTTACTGTGTGGTGGGGAGAATGTAGACTGTAAAACACGGTGTGTGTGCTTGTGTGTGTGTGTGTGTGTGTGTGTGCGTGTGTGTGTGCGTGTGCGTGTGCGTGTGTGTGTGTGTGTGTGTGTGATCTTACCTTGGTTACATTATATGTCAGCACGCAATTTCATTCTATGGTTCCCTGAACTCTTGGCCTTGTCAAAGCCAACCGATCTGGACTCAGGAGTCTGACAGTCCATAAAAGCCGGCGAGCAAAGCTATGAGGCTGCCTTCATCAAGGGCTTAACTGAGGACATGCAGGGAAAGAACAAAGAACATATGTAATGTGTAGGGTTAAGGTTCAGATTGTCTTATAATTGATCTGCATATTTCTTGCATGATCCTCAGAAATGCTCTGTTGGCTTGGGTCTGGCTGTCATGCTCATTCCCCTTCATTCACAGCACATCTACAAATCTGAGACACTCTGCGCTCTTAAAGTCAGAGACATAAAACAATCGCTAATGCACATATGGCATCTTTGACCTGGTTGGGGTGCAACTATGCATTGTGAAATATAACTGGATGTCTTCCCAGAGTAGCTTGTATACTCTATAAGTTGAGGTATACTGTATAGGCCTATCACTCTATAAAGGTCTTCAAATTTTGTATTGTGTCATATTGTATTATATCAAGATGGTAGAAATGAAGACACACAAACAGAAACTAATAACCCTGTCAGTGCCATACCCATTCTTACCCATGTTCTAGAGAACTTTTGGTGTGTTGCATCATAAGCCAACTGTGAACAAGCTTTAGTTCTTTGGTACAAATATGTTCAACTTTCAACAAGTTATCCTTTGAAGAAAACTCTCCTCAATGCTCATCTCTCTTTTTTTTTTTTTTTTTTTTTTTTAATTTTATTTATTTAAAGGACAGTGCACATTGATCAACATTTCTGTAAATGTGCCAGTGTTAGCCAGCAGGCTAATTTTCAACTGTAGTCCGTAGTCTCTCTCTCTCTCTCTCTCTCTCTTTCTCTTTCTTTCTCTCTCTCTCTCTCTCTCTCTCTCGCAAATCCAGATCACCAAACACAGCACAGCCCCCACAGTGATGCTAAATGACTGTGCGTGAGACAGTCGCAGGCTCATTGTGTGCGTGAGTGTAAAAAGGGTAAGAAGAGGGCAGAAAAGCGAGAGAAGCCAGGGGCTCGTCGTTCCTCCCCAGAGTGCACGAGAGCAGCCGAGGTTAATTAGTACAGTACAGTGGGTCGCCTGCTCTTTGTGTTGGCCGCTTATCTCACCATGCAGCTGCTGTGTTTTTGCAGAGTGCCGCGCCATTCATCACCGCCGGCTCTAAAGGGGGAAGTCGAGCGATCCATCAAAAGTCTCTCCGGTCCTGCGGGCTACCTTTTCCTGTCCCACGTACCCCACGCCCGCGCCAGATAAACTGCCTGATTTAACAGACAAACAGTCAGCCCGGAGTGGCGTTCCTGGCAAGGTAAGAAAGAGGAGGTTGACATAACAACGCCGAGTTCAGGAAGCAGAGATACGCGCCAGCATGTCAGGGTCTCTGGCTCTCTGCACAAGTGATGGAGAGGCATTCCACGTTCTGGGCTGACAATGTGTGACTCTGACATTTCATGACAAGAGTTCAATGTCTGGAGGCATTAAATTTGCAACGCACAACTCAAATACCATTTTTCATTAAGTCACATTGAAATCCAATGCAAACAAGTTCAACTCACCTTTAGGGTTTCCTGTGCAAGTTCAACTCACATTTAGGGTTTCCTTTGTGAGTCTGCACGGCTAACCTGCGGTTTGTGCTGATTTCAAACGCATACAAAACATGAGAATCCTTCCTATCCTCATTTAGTCAGTGGTGCTAATGACACACACAGATGTTGTTCAGTGTTGCTGTGTGGGACTGCAATGGCTGCGGTACAGAGGGCTGATTGGCGAGCAGGTGGACAGTCACTCTCCTTTTTCTCTTTTTTAAACCAATGTCTAATTGTACATTTATCACCTTGACACACTGTCAGGTGTGTTGTGATTCCTGAAGGCAGGTTGAAAGCTCTCCACATGATTTACTGTTTCAGAAAGCACAATGCCTTATAGGACACCACACACACACACACACACACACACACACACACACACACAAACAAACACACACAAACACACACACACACACACACACTACCCTTCTTCATCCCTCTCTTTGCATTAGTCCTCATCATGATGCTGTTCTTTTTTCCCAACAGATCCATGCCCACTTTCCCAGGCAACAAACGCAGGCCAATGGGGAGGGGAGCCTCGGTTATGGAGCCCCAGGCTGGACAGGTTAACGAGGAGTAGCTCGGCACTGTAAATAATCCAATCAGCCCGGCACAATGCAGAGGGCTCCCATGGGCCCCGGCTCCCCTGTGTGTGTGTGTGTGTGTGTGTGTGTGTGTGTGTGTGTGTGTGTGTGTGTGTGTGTGTGTGTGTGTGTGTGTGTGTATGTACTCTCTCACACTGACCACAAAAGGCACTGCAAAGAGTGCAGTTAAAAATCACACTTACAGAGGAAACAGCTGTGATAAAGGTCCAAATTAGCAATGTGGTGTTATTGACTGGGGGACGGAAAGGACAGGATATGGTCCAGACAGTGGCACGGCCCGCATCCATCACCCTCGTCCTGTCCTCTGTGGAGGAAGCCAAACAGCAATGCTAACACCATCTGAGGCTCCACACAGGTGTACAGTGGTGTCTAACCATGGACAGGGATGTCACTCATCGTTGAATGGCAAATGCCAGAGACAGGACTGATGCAATACATTCATCTGAATCCCATGAGGCGCCTAAAGAAAAAGAAATGGCCGGATGTGAGGCTTGAAGTTGTCTAAAGTGATTCAATGGGCCATCAAACTGGTCACAGCTGCCTTGCTCTGAGGCACTTGTACATTCGTTGGGCACTCTCTGCATGGCCACTCTTTCCTAATAGGCGTCCTCCGGTTAGAAATTGCACCAGACACTGCCATGCCTTTGTGTGTTCCTTGGCCATCCCTTGCGAGTTGTCGATGGCAATGCATTGTGAGGAATGCGTGTGACGATCACAATGCAACAAAGCTTGACCTCAACTACACTCCGTCTAAAATAGGCGAAGGTTGAACACGGGCAGGTATTCATCGGCCACCTCTCAACAAAGGTGTCGGTCTGTATAGAGGCTCTAGATTGAAACAGGGAGCCTGCAGGTAATTGGCAAAGAACCCGCAGCTTAAAGTGCTCATTTCATTTCACTCACCTCCATTTCACTCACTTTTTTCTCACAAGGATGCCGCATGCATTACAATGAAGGATTAAGAATGGGACCCAAGGTCCTCCACACAGGCTGCTACTTTGAGAAAGTTATTATGTGGATCTTTAGCTGCATGAACTGGCTGAAACGCAATGCCACTTAATGTGTCCTACTGCATCTGTGTGGCTGATCACAGACACAGACTTTCTTTCAGAATGGCCTGTTGGACAATCTAATATACTACGACCTTTGTTACAATCCATTAAGGCACATTCTGATCTTTATGCGATATGAACATCTGTAGAAGAGAATAAGGTTTTGCTTTTTGAAGAGTAGACTGGCTTTGAGCATGGGGCGCTGCCATCTATCCACTCTACTATAATAGCACGGCTATACTACAGGACTAGTGGGAGAGAGTGGCACATGACAAAGCCTGGGAAGTACTCACACAAACACACACACTCACACACACACACGCATGCACACACACATTCATGTACACACACACAGACACATGTATGTACTGTACACACACAGACACAAATGCATGCACGCTATTGGAGTCAAAATGTAATAGTACTCTGATTTTATACAGCATAACTGAATTCAGTGTCATCAAACTTAGCAAGGTCATTGTGCTCATTGTGCTTATAAAGTGCACCACTGCAAGGCTGAAGGGTGAAGACAACTACAGTTAATGGCAAATTAAGGTTGTACATTTCTCTCAGTTAGTGGAAAAGCATTGGACACACAATCATATCTTTAACATTATCTCTCATACGTGCACTGGCACACAAACGCCCCCGTACACAGTGACTGTAGATAACATCAAGGATTAGATGTTATAATCTATATGTACTCTTAACGCACAAAAACGGCAGAGTGAGAGAGAGACACACACACACACACACACACACACACACACACACACACACACACACACACACACACACACACACACACACACACACACACACACACACACACACATACACACACACACACACACACAATAGCATAGTTGCACTTTCTTTTCTATCAAAACAGTGAAAGAAATGGGCCAGTGAGAGATCGATATCGTGCAATGAAAGCCTTTTTTTATCTTTGGCATCTGGAGATCTCATCCTTCCAACACCTGGGCAGTATCATGCTGCTACTAGTCTATCCAATATTACAGTAAGTGTGAACTTAAGTCTCTGTGGATGCAGTGAAATGCTGTTTGTTTGGTGCAGTTGGCTGTTTAGTTCCGTTACTAATGAACTATGCATTATAGTGAATAAATGGAAAGGGAGGGGGGGGGGGGGTTCTATTTGTGGCATAGAACGAGAAAAATATGACTTTACCTGTAGTTGACAAAACCACTTCTACATTTTAAGACATTAAAACTTCAATTCAACGAATTATTTACCCATGGCATAAAGAGGCGTATCCTTTCATTCTTTCTGCTTACACTAAATGTTACGTGTCAGTGACATGGGGTCTGTCCAGTTATAAAATCACCATATAAAACCACAATATAAACTGACTCGATTGTGACTTTATTAGCGTCTTTAGAACATATCTAGCGTCCTCTTCTGGCTGATTATTGTACTACTCACACGTCAAGTTACCATAATCAGTTTTCTTTTCTCCCTTCTCTGGTTGTTAGTTTGCATTTGCAGTGTCAATCAATCACTGTGTAAAAAAAAAATGGCATGAAATTAAATACAACTAAGAGTAATGACAAAAATATGAACATATGTTCAGCTTCGTTTAGCCTACTAACACTGAGCTGTTTCTATGGTGTGCAATTGGAGAGGAGGTTTCTATATTGCTCTTTCCGCATATCAAAGTATACAATTAAGCTCATACGTTGTCTATAGACTTTGTAAGTTTGCCTTGGTCAGACTTTGTTAGTTGGCCTGATTTGGGGTTTGCACAAGGTACCATCTGAAATCTGTTGATATGATGCCACCTAGTGGTTTTAACTTTTCATTGAAAAAAAGAAAGAAGAAAAATAAGAAAGACATTAGAATCCGTTAATGTAAAATGATAAACAAGAGATGTTTGATCACAATTATGCTGATTATACATTTTTCAAATTAAATTTCAAATTCGAATACTCTTAAAAGTCATTCATAGCCTATAAGCTTTTGAAAACGGATATACATCTTATATTCATATTATTTTTACATGCTGTAGGCTACATTTCATCGGCCTAAGGCTATCTGCTTTGACATACCTAACGTCATGTTTATTTGTGCATCTCCACATAGCTGCACCATTCTCTCAAATCCACATAGGCTATATTTAGTGAAATCCCCCCATCACTGGTGAAAAATCACTGGAGAAAAACACTGTTAGCGCACTCGCTGACGGCTCACCATTGTAAGCATTCCACTTTGAAAGGATAATATTTGCTCCTTTAAAAAAGTGAGGTAAGCCGTGGCAGTGTCGCTGATCCGCAACTGATGCTGCGCAAGTTTAACGCCATACATCACCGCCCCCATTCATCAGGGCGCTTACTAAAGTGATCTATCAACACAAAGCTCCACTGTTGTTTCAGCTGATTACTAAATCACGACTTAATTCTTCTGCCAAACACGGACTTTTTATCGCGCCCTGCGCCGCCTCCACTCCTATTTTAAATGTGCTGATGACTGATTCTTCAATGCATTGCTGTGGTTGAGCTGGCCTGCTGAGACCAGCAAAAGATGTGACCTTAATGTTCCCCATCCAAACGTTTGTTTTACTACCATGCTAGGCGGGCCCGAGAGAGCATCTCACGGGGGAGCTCCGCGCTGACGCTCCATTGAAATGTACGGCTCTCTTCATTTAGCGGGACAGTTTTGGTTTGTGAGTTTACTTCAGGGCGACAGGCTGCGCCGTAATTGGTGATGACTAAATGAACTTGAAACAATCACTGCCATGGCCAGTGAAACAATCACTGCCAAGGTGCCAGGCCACGGAGATGTCTTATGTCCTACCTTGGCTTTATGTTGCCTCCAATGCAAGAGTGGGTGTGTAGGACTCAAGTACACAACAACATCATCAACAACAATAGGCTAATGATAATAATAATAATAACAATAATAATAACAACAACAACAACAATAAGAATAATAATAACTAAAGTAATTTAAATAATGTTAATTTTTGGCAATATTAGTAGAAAATATGCTTTGCTAACCAGATTTCTATACTATTTTTGTTATTTGTTTGTTTATTTACCCTGTACAATCTAGGTGGCTTTGAGATCCTCCTCTAACCAACGCACTTTGGTGGTTGGTTGGCTGCGTAGCTCATCACTCAAGAGTACAGGAACTCTCCTCTTTGCCCTCCCAGTCCCCTCCTGTGACTACAGCAGTTTGAAGGTTGTGTGAGTTCAGTGCTAATGCATACAACACTGCTTTCCTGTGTGTGTGTGTTTGTGTGTGTGTGTGTGTGTGTGTGTGTGTGTGTGTGTGTGTGTGTGTGTGTGTGCGTGTTCTATGTGTGTGGTGCATGTGTGTAAGAGGGATGATAGTGTTCTTAAACCGGCGTGTCAGGCCGTCATGGTGGGTCTGGGGCCCGGGGCCTGTAGCCTGGGCCGGCGGGTCTTTAACGTGCGGCCATCTGTTATCGCTCTGGTCGTGCCGGCGTCCCGGCGCCCTGGGCTCCAGCCTGTGGCTGCGCTGCAGTGACCGTGGGTGGGATCCAGTGGGTGGTATCCTGCCCTGTGCTCCCGTTCACGGTTCATGGGTGATCACTCTGGCCACTGGGCCTGCTCTCAGAGCAAAGCTGTGCTCACACACACACACACACACACACACACACACACACACACACACACATGTACCCACATGCATATGCTCACATACACTCTCACTCTCTTTCACACACACACACACACACACACACACACACACACACACACACACACACACACACACAACACACACACACACATGCACACACACACACACACACACACACACACACACACACACACACACACACACACACACACACACACACACACACACACAAGCACACACTCACGTCTGTATGACTCCCCTATGCAGCCCAGTCCAAGCTCGCAAACTGTGCTTACAGTAACTGTGAATCACTTTGACCCTGGGGCGTTCTCCATGTAAGGGGACCAGCTGGGAATGCTGAGCCAATGTGAGTTTATTTTCCTGCAGGACTCACAGCCCTCTTCCCCCGGCTCCTGTAGGCCACAAGGTTAACGCACAGTACCGTTCTCCAGTAAATGTGCCATGTTAGCTGTTATTGTTCATGTAAATTGCATGACTGGCCAGCTGCTTGCTCCTTAAACTGAAGCGTTTTTGTGTAAATTCAAGATGCGAAAGCTTACAACACTTACTGCCATTCCAGCCTTTCACTTTATACTCTTGTGTCACAAATCTGTACCAAATAAGATCACACACATGCTCACACACACACACACACACACACACACACACACACACCTGCACATAGTGCGCACACGCGGTACGCGACACACACACGCATTACACACACATGCACACACAGAAGGAGGGATTACACATGGGAATGAAACAATGAAAGCTCATAAATCTCTCTCTAGGTAAAAGGGAGTTATACAGGTAAGTACAATGTGCTGTTGAAGTGGAGTTAATTGTGCTTAGACTGATGCCACCAGTGCAAAAGAGCACAGCTCACACCTGAAATAGCTGCCTGAAGGCTAGCTTTTGAATATGACCCCTTTGGGGCGTCTGCTGTGATTAGTTCCAGCTAGCTGTGTCAGTCAGAAGGCTGAGATCTGCTTCAGTTGTCACGTCTCCACTCTTCAGATGTCACAGCTCACAGCTCAGATGCTGGCAGCTACATGATATCATCTTCACAATGTCACGGTTTGTCAAGATTAAGCTGTTAACCACTGCACTACAAGCATGTTCTATCATGGACACCCTCCCTCATATTTACATATCAGTCATAGCTATTTCATCTATTTCTTTTTATTCTTTTGTATTCTATTATATTCTATTCTTGTATCATATGTACAACATTTACTCTCTGGCAGATTTGTTTTCCCCTATAGGAGAAGAAACCATGATTACAAGTATTACCAACAGCTTTCATGTTATTGTATACACGTTTAATATTTACTTTAAGTGCATCTACTGTATTTTGGTTCGTCTGTATCCGTTTAACTGAGAACTGAGCCAGTGAGGTGCTGAGAAAGGAACAGGAATATATGTGTATTCCAAGCCAAGCCCTGTCTCTGTGGCCGATAGACAGATCAAGAAAAGCAAAGTGTTAAAAGCTCAGCAGAGCCGTCTCCCATGTTGTACAGTAGGAAAAGTGCTCTCAGACACACACACATACACACACACACACACACACACACACACACAGATGAAAGTGAGGCAGAGGGACGTGCTGCTCTCTGGCCCCCATTTTCCATTATTTATTTCCAGAGTGCTGTGGCGCTCGCGCTGTTTGTCTCCTTTATGGACCCGTATGAAAATACACACATTCTCGCTCCATCATGGGCATGAGGGGCGGCCCGCGCAGACCAGGAGCCTGTGTGGTCCTCCACACAGCACCGAGGAGAGAGAGAGGGAGAGAGAGAGAGAGAGGGAGAGAGAGAGTGAGAGAGAGAGAGGGAGAGAGAGAGAGAGAGAGAGAGAGAGAGAGGGAGAGAGAGAGAGTGCAGAGCCTCCCTGACGAACATTCATCTCTCCCACCGACACACCTCACTGCATTCTAAATCACCCACTTTTTGTCTGTGCAGCAAGGCATCCCACAGAAAGCTTCACTTCTCTCCAGTTCTCCTCTCTCTCTCTCTCTCTCTCTCTCTCTCTCTCTCTTTCTCTCCACCCCTCCTCCTCTCTCTCCCTCTCTGTTTCTCTCCACCTCTCCACGTCTCCCCCTGTCATTCTTTTACCCCCTTCTGTCATTTGGCAGGGAAATGTTGGATTGAGGACTTAGCTCAAGAAGAACTTGAAGAGAGGTGGTGCACGCATAAACACACACACACACACACACACACACACACACACACAGCTTGTGGTTTGACAGCAGAGATGGTTTTCCATGGCTTTGTGCACATGTGTGTTGGGAGAGCGAGAGCAAGACACAGGCAGACAGACAGACAGACAAACAGACAGACAGACAGGCAGGGAGACTTGAGTTGGATGAAAGCCTGGCACCCTTACAGTGACTAAGAGCTGTTTGTCTGCATGAGTTGCCTGGCACACCCACTTCCACCCACGGGCCGGGCTTTGTCTGGGCGCATCAGCGCTGGAGTGTTGGCCCCACCGCAGTCTCACCTCCCTGCTCCCAGCGCTCCTCTGCTTCTCCCTCATCTAGGACTCTGGCCATTGTTTTCTTTGATCCAGCCTCATAAATAACTGTGACGTGGGTCTGTGGGCTTCCGGATGGCTTTTCTGTTGTTGTTCAAGCCTTTGGTTATAATACAGTATGCATACCTTGCATGCGCACACCCAAAATGTAGAGCACACATTGATTTGTTGGTGCCAAAGGGTGCCTATTTATCCAGCTACCATGTCATAGCAGAGATCGCTTAGCGCGGCACTATCCGGCTCGGGCGCCGTGGAAACGGCCTGCTCACACAAGCCGTCAAACAACCTAAGACGAATCTGGAAAAATCCAATGAGGGTCCGTTACTCAAAATACCACCATTCCTACAACAAATACGCTCTGTGTGCACTCAGCAAGCTATTTTATGTATGCAAGGATTGATTGGGTGCCAGTTCTTAATGGTACATGTGATACCCAGTTAACGGCGGGCAGAGGAGAGGGTCCTGCAGGCGCTCGGACCTGAGGACAATCCCTCTTTCACACACGCCTCTACATCATCCAGGGCCCGCTTCACTGCGCTACAGACAAGATCACAGATTACAGTGTCAGGACCCAGAGTCTGGTGTCTTACTGTCAGATATGTGTTGTTTTTCCCCCTAAAATTAATCCCTGAATTGGATTTTTTTTTCCCCTACCAAAAAACCACTGGTGATTGCAAGTTCTGTTTTTGGCATTATCTAGATTTTAAATATTTTTAAAACACTAATGTTACACAAAGATTACAAAATTGCAAAACAATAGAGCATTAGCTATTGTAGCTACAGTATTAATTTGTGTTTGTACAGAAAAATTATAAACAAAACATGACAAGCAGTGTACAAGTTACTCAACTTGCACTGGAACATCTTCCTGAATCTCAAATATTCTGCTCACAGCAAGTCTGGTAAAACAAGTCAGCACCAGTCAGAGGCTGCATTCATTATTTTCACATCACCAAAAGTAGGTTATTGGTTTTTCCAAAAATAGTTCCCAGTATTTTTACTGTAACTACAACAATACACACCTATAAAGTATTTGGATACGAAATACAAAGCCATTTTCTTCAACAAAATGAAATACAAATTTGAAATTTTTAGTACATGTATCAAAAATACTGCCTATCCCTGGCTGCAGCAACTCAAGCTACTGTACGTAGTACCATTTTTTTGTTTGTTTTTACATTTCTAGCAGCCCACCCAAATGTAGTAGGATGGGGACAGTGAGAAGATGAATAGTGAAAAGAGAGACACCCATCAGCTTGCTTATCCTCCACTCACAATGTCAAGCCACTCACACATGCATGTATGCGTGAGCATGTGTCTATACAGTA
The DNA here is from genome assembly GCF_017589495.1 of Alosa alosa. Lineage (NCBI taxonomy): Eukaryota > Metazoa > Chordata > Actinopteri > Clupeiformes > Clupeidae > Alosa > Alosa alosa. The sequence goes on from NC_063202.1 coordinate 20,154,925, forward strand.
TGTGTGTGTGTGTGTGTGTGTGTGTGTGTGTGTAATGTATGTGTGTGTGTGTGTGTGTGTGTGTGTGTGTGTGTGTGTGTGTGTGTGTGTGTGTGTGTGTGTGTGTGTGTGTGTGTGTGTAATGTATGTGTGTGTGTGTGTGTGTGTGTGTGTGTGTGTGTGTGTGTGTGTGTGTGTGTGTGTGTGTGTGTGTGTGTGTGTGTGTGTGTGTGTGTGTGTGTGTGTGTGTGTGTCTGTGTGGGTGTGTGTGTGGCATTTGGCAGGATCCTTGCTCAGCAGCAGTTAACGGGCTAGAAAAGGCATCCTGGCAGAGAGAGCTATTCAGAGCAGTAATGTGTAGTGCAGTCCAGTGTTGTGTAGTGCAGCCCAGTGTTGTGTAGTGCAGAGCAGTGTTGTGTAGTGCAGAGCAGTGTTGTGTAGTGCAGAGCAGCCCAGCGTTGTGTAGTGCAGAGCAGTGTTGTGTAGTGCAGAGCAGTGTTGTGTAGTGCAGAGCAGCGTTGTGTAGTGCAGAGCAGCCCAGCGTTGTGTAGTGCAGAGCAGTGTTGTGTAGTGCAGAGCAGCCCAATGTTGTGTAGTGCAGCCCAGTGTTGTGTAGTGCAGAGCAGCCCAGCGTTGTTTAGTGCAGAGCAGCCCAGCGTTGTGTAGTGCAGAGCAGCCCAGCGTTGTGTAGTGCAGAGCAGCCCAGTGTTATGTAGTGCAGCCCAGTGTTGTGTAGTGCAGAGCAGTGTTGTGTAGTGCAGTCCAGTGTTGTGTAGTGCAGTCCAGTGTTGTGTAGTGCAGCCCAGTGTTGTGTAGTGCAGAGCAGCCCAGCGTTGTGTAGTGCAGAGCAGCCCAGCGTTGTGTAGTGCAGAGCAGCCCAGCGTTGTGTAGTGCAGAGCAGCCCAGTGTTATGTAGTGCAGCCCAGTGTTGTGTAGTGCAGAGCAGCCCAGCGTTGTGTAGTGCAGAGCAGCCCAGTGTTATGTAGTGCAGCCCAGTGTTGTGTAGTGCAGAGCAGCCCAGCGTTGTGTAGTGCAGAGCAGCCCAGCATTGTGTAGTGCAGAGCAGCCCAGTGTTATGTAGTGTGTGGTGTAGTGCAGAGCAGCCCAGTGTTATGTAGTGTGTTGTGTAGTGCAGAGCAGCCCAGTGTTGTGTAGTGCAGAGCAGCCCAGCGTTGTGTAGAGCAGCCCAGTGTTGTGTAGTGCAGCCCAGCGTTGTGTAGTGCAGAGCAGCCCAGCGTTGTGTAGTGCGGAGCAGCCCAGTGTTGTGTAGTGTAGTGCAGTGCTGGGGCACCCTGCGCGGTTGTCTGACCCTGCGGCAGCTGAGTACATAAGACAGACCTGCGCAGGATCTCCCAAACAACGACATTCCCAGCACAGAGTGTTTAGTCTCCCAACCAGCCGGCCCGCCGGCACACAGCTCACTCGGCCCTCACATCACTTGACCCCGTCACCGCCTGGCCCATCTGGATGGCCCTTAGCAGGGGGAAGGAGAAAGATAGAGAGAACAAGGAGGGAGAGAGAGAGAGAGAGAGAGAGAGAGAGAGAGAGAGGAAAGACCCAGCTCCTGTAGGTCTGACCCTTGGGTGGCCCGGAGCCGGACTAGGGCCAAATAGAGTTGAGGCCAGACCAAGGGGAGAGACAGACAGAATAAGAAAGCAAGATATAGATAGGGAGAGAGAGAGAGAAAGAGAGAGAGGGTGAGAGAGAGGGCGGGAAAGAGGGGGGAAGAGAGAGGGAGAGAGAGAGAGAGGAAGACAGAGGGAGAGAGAGAGGGAGACAGAAGGGTAATGAACTGTGCCTGCTGTGGAGAGCCATCCCGCCTATTGTCAGCCTGAGGAATGCAACTTCACTAGAATGGAGCTAAAGCTGTATTTTATGATTCTACTTTTCAGAAGCTTATTTGTTCATTCAAAGATAGACACAACATAGACCTAGCTGCTTCAAAACCCAAAGGCATTATTATAACGTTTTAGCCTTGGAATCATAAAGTTTTTAGCCTTGGTATGTTGATGTCGGCTTCATGTTCTTGCTGTGAATTCAGCAAATCAAAATATCAACATGAGGAATGGAATTTTCTCTTGTTATGATCTGACTCTATCTCGGCATGGAATCCCTGTCTCCATCCAGATGAGGGAGATTTTGGACGCCATCATGATTGTGCTGGAGGAGGGAAACTGCTGGACAGATCAATCCCCCACATCAATTAGCTCCCCAAAACAAAGTGGGATGTCGGAGCAAGACTTCTATACGAAGAAGAGAGAGAGAGAGAGTGAGAGAGAGAGAGAGAGAAAACAACCACAAGGCAGCAACGTCTGCTCGTGTAGAGAGGATTAAACATCAAAGCCCCTCTGGCAGAAGGAGAGTTAGCGAGGTCAGCCACTGCCTTGTCCTTTGACAACAAGTAGCAGATTTGTCACGTAGCATCAAGCCGGCCTGAGTCCATCGGCGTCTAATGAAAGCCAGGCGGCAGCACGGGGGCCAGCGCATGAGATGAGAGTAGTGGAGCCCACTCTGATGAGGCTGGCAGATCGCTGATAAGAGCAGAGCAGCTCTCCGTGGCTGGCATTGATACAGTGTCGAAGCCTGTTTGTTTGGATAGGAGAAGTTGAACAGCTTTTGTTCCGTAGTGATGGGCCACACATGGTCTGCAGCACTGTCAAGTGTTGAGGCCGTTCCTGAACGTCTGTGTGTGTGGAAGGAGGAGGGGGGGTGAGGTGTTTGTGTGTGTGTGTGTGCGTGTGTGTGTGTGCATGTGTTTAGGTGTCAGGAGGATGATGGATGCGTCTTTCACGATCTATTGCCACTGTTCACAGAAGATGCTTGTGCAACGCTGAAACTCACTCCAGCGAATACTTTCCCGATGACATACAGACTTATCACTCTCTCTCTCTCTCTCTCTCTCCCTTTTTTCTCCCATGTGTTTTTCTGGGACTCATGGTCAATCGCGCGTGGCTCTGAAGGTCAGTGTCATGCCTGTCCTCTCACTCCAGGCTGTTATTGTTCTCCCCTTTGTCAACACAGCAGCTTGTGCCAGGCATTATACTCTAGGACCTTCACAAACCAGCATGGAACAAAGAGAGAAAACAACAGATCGGCTCCAGCCTGCAATACACATGCACATGAACCATAATGCCCAGTGCTCTCTGTGTTGAAACACATAGGAAGTGGAGAGTGGAGATTATATTTACAATGAATGATGCAGATAAATATGACATGTGATATGATAGAACATTATTATGAAAACAGGCCAGTCAGCAATATTTTAGTTCCAATTCATCCTTCTTCCTAAACATAAACATTTTGAATGGAAAACTTTGCTTAACTTTGTCAATTTGACTGTATTATTATTATTATTATTATTGTTATTATTATTATTATTATTATTATTCTCTCCTCTCCATCCATCCCCTGTACTCGACTCTCTTCTCTCCCTCTCTACTCCTCACCCCCCTCCTCCTCCTCTCCTCTTCATCACCTCTCCTCTTCTCTCCTCTTCGCTCCTCTGTGTTTATTGTGCGGCTGTAAATTGTGCAGATGTTGTGTGGCTGAAGGGGCTGAGTGGGCCTCTCCCTCCACCTCCTCCTCTCCCTCTTCCTCCACCTCTTCCCCCTCTTCCACCTCCTCCTTGACCCCCCTCCTCTCCCTCCATCTCCTCCTCCTCCTCCTTCCACCTCCTCCCCCTCCTCCTCCTCCTCTCCCTCCACCTCCTCTCCCTCCTCTCACTCCACTTTCTCCTCTCCCTCCTCCTTCCCCTCCTCCTCCTCCTCCTCCTCTTCCTCCCCCTCCTCCTCCTCCATCTCCTCCTCTTGGTTGTGGTGTGGTGTGTGTCGGGGCTGTTCCAGCCTGGTCCAGGGGCTTGTTTATGTGTTGAGTGCAGCACCCCGTGCAGCTTAGGCCCTAATGGAGTGTGTGAGAGAGGCATCTGCACTTCCTCAGCTTGGGATCAGCTGTACAAACACCAACCCACCTCCTCTTACGTTCTCTCTCTCTCTCTCTGTGTCCCACTCTCCTCTCTGCATTCTCTCTCTCTGTCCCACTCTCCTCTCTGCCATTCTCTCTCTCTATGTCTGTCTGTCTTTCTCTCTGTCTCCTCTCCATCTCTTTCACTTCCTGTCATATTTCTCCTTTTGTAGCTTCACTCTCTCATTTCCCACTTTCTTAGTCTCTTTCATCTCTTTTTTCCTCTTATTCTTCCTCCTTCATATTCATCTCCCTATTGCTTTATTTGTTCAGCATACTTTTGTGGCATCTGTCATCTCATGTCTGTCATTATTAGACTTGTTTGTCCACCTGACTCCTTTGTGTCCTCTATGAATGTCCTCTGATCACTGTCTCGTCTGAAATAGCCTCAACAGGCAATCCATGCCCATCCTATCCCATCTCTCTCTCTCTCTCTCTCTCTCTCTCTGTCCTTTCCCCTGTGTTTTTTCAGCTTCTCATCCCCATCGTCCTGTGATTTTTCAAACATCTCTTTATCTCCCCTCGCTATCTTTCTGCTCTCTCTCTTTCTCTCTCTTAACATTCCACTCATCCTTTTTCCTCTCCCTTAAGAGGGTGTCTGACACTACACAGGTTGGTTTCACTAAACATTCCCCGAGTCCCAGAGAGAGAGAGAGAGAGAGAGAGAGAGAAAGAGAGAGTTGCCTGTAACCCCTACAATCCTGTTTATTTTGATATTTCCCCCATGCAGTCATACAGAGGGAAAAACACACACACATAATAGGGGGCCTCGAAAAAGACAAACAGCTACAAGAGTGGCATTCACTCTCCCTCTGTGTGTGTGTGTGTGTGTGTGTGTGTGTGTGTGTGTGTGTGTGTGTGTGTGTGTGTGTGTGTGTGTGTGTGTGCGTGTGTGTGTGTGTGTGTGTGTGTGTGTGCGTGTGTGTGTGCGTGTCTCGTCATGCTATCTTGCTTCTTTGGGAGCGGTAATGTTTTTCCTCTGCTGGTTTGGGGTGGGTGCGGGGGGGGTGCAGTGCTCTGGGTGCGGTGGGAGCCATGTTTACGGTGGGTCTCTTTGTTGGTTTGGAGTGCTCCTGACAGATTGTGAGAGCTGAACATCAAACAGGGACACTCAGGGAATGATGGATCACCTTTTCTAAAGGTTTCCGGTGATTCTGTTTCCAGCCCAGGTCAGCAGGTAGGCTTCCTTAGTACTGATAAGGAAGCCTACCTGCTGACCTGGGCTCCAACTTCAGCTTTATTTTCCATTGTTTACAGAAGGTCATGTAGTAGTATGATTCGGTTTAAATAAAAAAGCCAGATGCTTGATGGCAAAGAGTCTACACTCATTTGTAAAATATTTAATATATGATTTATATTCCAACAATTTCATCACGTTAGAGGACAGTAAACAGCTTGTCAGTGTCATGTTCACATTCATCAGGCACATCATCATTATCAAAACCAGACAGACACCACATCCAACCAGACGACTAGACAGAGTACACAGCACATGAAGGTCAGCAAGTCTATAACAAGCAGAGCCTCGTCGTTTTATTGTGAGGCAGCGATGCTTGACCGTGACTGATGCCATGAAACCCTTGTGCCACTGTCGACGTAATACCATTAGTCACCCACTCACAGTGACCATAAGAACCGCTGCCGTGGGAACCGGCATCTGCGACCCTCTTTGACACATGCGTCTCTGCCAGCAACAACTGGAGCTACATCAGTCCTCCCTCATCACCATAACGCAGACATTAACACTTTACAGGAAAATCACCGTAACGCAGACATTAACACTTTACAGGAAAATCACCATAATGCGGACATTAACACTTTAAGGGAAAATCACCGTAACGCGCTCATTAATACTTTACGGGAAAATCACCGTAACGTGGACATTAACACTTTACGGGAAAACCACGGCAGCCTCCCAGCATCTTCAGCTGCTGCGCAGCGCTCTGCGTCTCTCATGGAAACCACCAAGGTTGTGGCTAACCATCGTCCCAAGTACAAGCACCTGAACAAACAATCGCAGATCGGCTGACTCGTCCAAGAAGAAATGCTGTCTAGTTAAATATAGATATAATATCCCTCCTAGTCCACAGAATCCAAACAAATTAAAGATGTCTCTCTTGGACGACAGCGAATGCAGAGAATGAGGGCAGAGAGAAAGGGAGAAAACAGAAAGACGACGGAGAGTGTGCTACGTTAAGTTCATCAGGAATAACATGGCCCTGTATGCCCGTGCACTCTTGTGCTCACACATTAGCACACACACACACAGACACACAGACACACACACTCAACAACGCGTGCGCACACATCTAATGAAACGTCCCTTGATCATGTTATTTTTATGAGCGATTTTATTTCGTCGTTAATTAGTGTGGAGACGGGGGCCGCTCGGGCCCCTGCACCGGTGATTGGCAGCTGTAATTACAGCCAAAGCTGCAAGGAAAGCAGAGCGTTTGCACTGGAGCACTTAGTGGGTAACCAAGCACACTGGCCCTGCTCCCTCATGGCTAGCACCGCCTGCCCTGCTCCACTGTAAATCAACCGAGAGATCGCGGATATATTACACACACACACACACACATGCACGCGTGCACAGTAACATATGGTAACTGAAGGTACTCATTGGCCCTCATAGGGACCTGCACACACACACACACATGCAAACACAAGCACAGACACACGCACACACACATTTGTATGTGTTTTTCAAACACACACATGTAGAAACACTGTTGTGCAATGTGTACTCAGCTCAGCAGTGGATATATCCAGACAAGCACGCGCACACACGTACACACACATACACTACACATGACAAAAACACACACACACACACACACACACACACACACTCAGAGAGGGAAGTGAGTGCAGCAGTTTGGCCTGTGCCTTTGGGCAGCATACTGAGTCCTGTGTGTCCTGTCCTCATTAAGGCCGTGTTGGATGTGGCTCCGGATTGGGGTCTGGATGCTGTCAGAGGCACCAGCTCCAGGCAACAACCACACTCTCTCTCCCTACACCTCTCTCTCTGTCTCTTTCTACCTCTCTCTCTCTCTACCTCTCTCTCTCATTCACTCAATGGCCCCCTCTCTGTCCTCTCACTCTATTTCCATCTCCTGCTTATCCTTTCAGTTCCTCTCTCTCTCACTCACCCCCCCCCCTCTCTCACTCTGATCCCCTGTTGGGAGTGATCCTATGGCTCATTGGCCCATGTAGGATTCAGGAGCCAGCCAGCCTGACCCATACACTGCTGCTGTTCAATGCACAGCTGCCCCTGCATGCCTCTTTCCCTCTCTTCTTCCCTCTCTCTCTCTCCTTCCTCTTTCCTTCCCTCTCTGTCTCCCTCCTTCCCTCTCTCCCCCTCTCCATCTCTCTCCTTCCTCTTTCCTTCCCTCTCTGTCTCCCTCCTTCCCTCTCCCCCTCTCCATCTCTCTCCTTCCTCTTTCCTTCTCTCTCTCCCCCTCTTTCTCTGGGCCAGGTCTGAGTGGTGTTATGAGTTCTGCCTCTTCTCCTCCACATCATCCACTCATTCCCATCGTGGCCCATCACTGACAGGGCCCTCTGATCAGAGGCGGCCAAACACAGCTCCCTGTTTATGCCCCTTGACAAGATGGATGTGACGGCGGCCCATGGGGTATCGTTCTGAAGCGCTCCGACCTGGCTCAGGTCCTCTCCTCCCCACCCCGCCTTCTGACCCGTTCAAAAGGTGCTCTGTTACCTGGAGCGAAAGCAGATCCGTCTGATTCGGAGAGCCAAGGGGCTCCCAACGGCCGCTCTTAAGCACTGCCACGGCAGCAGGAGGGTTATGGACGGCCTGGGAAGTTGGTTTTCACCTCATCTCACAAGCACTTGCATTAGTCTTAATGTATATTTATTTACGTCTGTCCATACAGCAGATCCACAGTTAGAACACTATAATGCTCAATATGTACTTAAGGAAGAATACCTTACTGAAGCATGCATACTGAAGGCTTGAATGACCATGTGTGTATTTCTTAAGCTGTTGGTGGAGCTCATGTTAGAGACTGAATTATACTGCTGGCTAAAGACTTCCCCTCTGCATTGCTCCTTATTTGCCAGTTCAGTAAATCTCCTCTTTTTTTTCCAGCGCAGTAATCTGCACTTGTGTCTCCTAGCCCAGCCCCCCCGTGGACTTACATAACACACATGCAACCTTCGCTGCTAACCCTGTACTCAGTCAATTTCACTCAGCACACACACACACAAACACACACACACACACATACAAACACACAAGACACGACTCTCTGTCTCTCCCTCTCTCTCTTTCTCTCATACTGTACACACACACACACACACAAACAAGCATACTCACTCACTCACTCACTCATTCACTCACTCACTCACTTTTTCTCTGTTTCTCCCCACACATACACACACACACTCAAGCACACACACACTTGTCCACAGCCAACTTGGGGACCAGTGCACATGGCTTGGGCTGCTGACAGATTCACCAGATCGTAATGATGCATCCCAAAGAAAAACAGCCTACAAGTCATATGTCTATTAATCTCCAGTGGACACGGGAGTCATTTCAAAGAGAAAGCCATCCAAAAATGGATTTCACCTCTAATATAGAGCTAAGTGGTGTAGTTTACAGGCTATACCGCTCGTGTAAAATAGTTTCCATTCCGTATGCTCATCTCATATTTTCTATTCAGTCCTGAAAATACCTTGCATCAAAAGAGCTGTAAACCAGTTTGAGTTTAAGATCAAAAACAGCTTTCAGAATTACATCAGCAACCTGGCAAGTTCAAGAAAACTAACTTTGACTGCTTTAAATTTACCTAATGTGTTTTCCTGCATCAAATAATATTATGTGACATAGCTTGAATGAATTTGAAAGAAATATAACACAGCATATATAACCTAACCTATAACCTATATTTATTAACATAAAAACACATATTCCAATTTGAAAACATATATTTTTTTTTACATTTATTGTTCCAAATTAAGACGTGTTACCGATGCTTAATAGTAAACTCACAAATCAATGGAATAGTTCAACTAAACTTTCACTAAAATCTCTATAGTAATTTTTGGTAAACCTCTTCAGACAAAAGGGTGTGCCAAATCTCAATACAGGAGTGTACACATAAACAGGTAGAATGTGTTCAAAAGGGTGTGTGTTGGAGACGTGTGTGTTGCGCTCCATCAGAGGATATGTGCAGAGCAGACCTCCGCATGTTGTGAAGCAGCACATTGAGGATGTGGCTGTGGGGCCTGGTTGCTAAGGCCACTTAAAGCCATTTGGTGAAGTCATATTTTGCTCCATTTCAGACGGGTGCTTTTCCCCTCTCTTAGGGGACAGTGAACTGGAAAATAAGCTCGGGCTGAAGTTTGTCGAACACAGCAGAATTTCTGCAACATTAGAGTAAATGTTATCTTTGCGAGTTCTACAGAGCTGGAGTAGGATCCTATTCAGAGACTGCGTGAAAGGACACAATCCTGATGAGGTCATCCTTCATTAATGTAACAAATCTGCAAAAATAATCTATAAGAACGCTACAACTTTTGAACCTTATGAAGAACTTTATAATACATTGAGAGTACTTTTTTTATTTTATGCAAGGATTACCTAAGATAATACAATGGTGAAAAAAAGTCTTGACACTAGAAATTTCCTTAGCACATGGGTTTTTAAGGGAAAACACCGGTGTGTGTGTGTGTGTGTGTGTGTGTGTGTGTGTGTGTGTGTGTGTGTGTGTGTGTGTGTGTGTATGTGTGTGTGTGTGTGTGTGTGTGTGTGTGTGCGTGCCCGTGCCATCACTTGTGCGCACATCTGTTTGCATGCACACAACCCAGCGAGAGCCCAAAAGGCCGGGCCCTCAGCGCAGGCGAGTGAGTGAAGTGAGAACAAGCGTGGCGTAACCCGACACCACAAGTTAAAGAATGTGTAAAACGTGTACCACATGGCTTGTTAAGGGCAGCTCGCTGTGCCGGACGCAGAGGTCGCCGGCGTCCCGCGGTAAACAAGCCGATCACCCACACAGCCCAGCAGTACCTGTGGAGCGGCACTGTCTCCTGACACCGGCGGAACAGCACCGCACCGCTGCGATGTTAAGGAGCTCTGCCTGAGCGCCCGCGTTCATTTGGACAGATGGGCTCCATTACGGACACATGCATTACACACTCTCGCTCATGCTGCCACTACAAAACTAACTTTTTAAAACTGACAATTAAAAATTAAATTAGAATTACATCTAGTATATTTTGTAATGAATTATACCATTGAGCTATTTATATTGCCATAATTATTATGCCTAAATTGCGCCACACTAAAATGTGTATTGATATTCAATCTAACATAAAACAAATCTTATTACCGTAATTTTAAATATTTTAACAATTTAAAGCCCTTGTTACAGTGCATTTATATAATTTGCACAGAAATAGAATAGTAACAATAACTACAAGCACAATAACAATTTGCTATTTTAGTGTGAAGGTTGTGGTTGTTTAAATATAAAAGTCCTATCTTACACTAATAATATATTGTCTTTAGTAGCATAATAATGTTACTGTAATGGATATTGTTACTGTATAATAATGTTACTGTAATGGATATGAAAATTGTCTGACACTGTAGCAAAGGACAAAGCCATCATCTCTGTCCAAAACATGATCTTGGAAGACTGATTGAAACAATAGAATAGATAGTCCTCATGAGTTTGTCTTAGTGGTGGTACTCAATCTGAAAGTGGCTTTGTTTGAAGCATGAGTAAGCATTTGACCAGTAGAGGGCACTCTCTCTCTTTTACTCTTTGAAAGAAGGCAAGCATTCACAACCACCTACTCTTCTCTCTCTCGCTCTTCTTCCTCTCTCTCTCTCTCTCTCTCTCTCTCTCTCACACACACACACACACACACACACACACACACACACACACACACACACACACACACACACACCTCGCCCACCTCTCTCACACACATATTCACATTGACACCACATGTGAAAACAGGATAAATTTGACACATTAATGAATTAATTTTATTAGCTATGTTGAAAAATACCCATGTGATGGAATAAACGTTTAAATAAATGAAAAAAACAAACACACCGTGCAGGCCGCCTGCTAAGTCAGCAACAAGTAAATTTGTCTCTAAACACCGGAGATATTTCTCCACCCTCCCTGCCCCCTTCCCTCTCTCTCAAACACAATGATCTCTCTCTTTCTTTCTCTCTCTCTCTCTCTCTCTCTCTCTCTCTCTCTCTCTCTCTCTCTATCTTCTTTCTGTTCATCCCATCTCTCCTGCAGACCAGTCTTACCATCACTGATCGCCCAGTAGAAGAAATGTCCATCTGTGGGCCTTATCTGACCTCCTAGTCTTCCTATTTATCCACCATGTCACCATGCAGTTATCAGGTCACAGGTGGCAGACAGGACACTGATCTCACCTGCCACCTGAACCACGTTCCCTGAAGCATGTAGAACAAGGTGCTAACAACCACCAAGGTCATGGGTTCGATTCCCACGGGCGCACACACACTCGTAAAATAAAATGCGAACCATACTCTCACTGTAAGTCACCCTGGAGAGAAGCGCTTTGTGGATGAGTAAGTGGCCCTAATAGCGTGTGTCGCGGTCAAAGCCGTCCTGACTGACCAGGGCACGGTGGTGGCGACCGGTCCTCTGGGGCGTCGGGGCAGCTGGGGTTATCCACAGAGATGCTGAGGGGTGAAGTGGGCCAGTGGGCGGGTGAGCCAGCGTGTGCTTATTAAGCTTAATGCCCTGCAGATGTTGTGAGCTGCGTGCACACATACACAGACACACGCACACACACACACACACATACACATACGTATACATACACACACGTGCTGGCTAGGGCCTGGGGAATCAAAGAGCGTGCAGAACAGCACACACACACACACACACACACACAAGGCCTCCAGGGATAATCACATGCTATTCAATAAACGCTTAGCAAAACCAGAGAGGCAATTAGGATCACTTCTAATCTGTGGGACAGGGCTTTCTCATCAGGCCTGCAGGGGGGAAGGAGTAAGGGTTTAATAAAGCAGATTGTTTGGCGTGACACTTTAAGTTTACTCAATGTTTACACAAATAGAAAAATAAAGTAAACTCTTGCACACTCAAAATCAAATAAAGAGAATGCTGGCCAATGTTCGACAAACTATGAAGAAATGATCCATGTTGAGATCATCACAGCTAAATTAAAACAAATGCTGTGTTATTTGCGCAACTCCATGTTATGCTATTTGTGCAACTTTATGTTATGTAATGTGAACAGTTTTGCATTTCTGGGGTTAACACTTAAACTGTACATATTGTACTCATTTAGAGTGGTGGGGGGGCCGCAAACATGTGGTGGTGGTGGGGGCTGCAAACATTCCCAGCCACTCTCATTTTATCGGACGACTTAAAAACTCCTATGTCGCCGTGTTTGCAGTGGAAGGACTGCCTATGAAAATATTTGTTGCACTTTGCCTGTTTATTATGCTAAAAATACCGGCCCCTGTTTTGAATGATGTCAAACCTACTCACGGCTCACGAGGAAGTACTCCACATGGATGGCCACGCTACGCTTCTGACCTCTGCCAACGAACGAAGCCCCCAGATCTCGATAAAGAGAGCCAGTGTTCCTCTGTGTCCTGCAGTAAATCCTCCTCGTTAAGCCGCCCGCATCTGAACACTGGCCAAAAGGAGACGGGAGAGAGATAGTGAAACAGGGCGTAGGATCACTGGGTACGTCACAGTGATGGCATCAGAGAAATACAGTAGACAAGAGAGAGAGAGAGAGAGAGAGAGAATTAGACAGAGAGAGAGAGAATTAGAGAGAGAGAGAGAGAGAGAGAATTAGAGAGAGAGAGAGAGAGAATTAGAGAGAGAGAGAGAGAGAGAGAGAATTAGAGAGAATTAGAGAGAGAGAGAGAGAGAGAGAGAGAATTAGAGAGAGAGAGAGAGAGAGAGAGAGAGAGAGAGAGAGAGAATTAGAGAGAGAGAGAGAGAGAGAGAGAGAATGAGAGAGAGAGAGAGAGAGAGAGAATGAGAGAGAGAGAGAGAGAGAGAGAGAGAGAGAGAGAGAGAGAGAGAGAGAGAGAGAGAGATCACCTTCAACACACACACACACACACACACTTCAGTGCGCACACGCACACATAGAGTATACACACACACACAAATTCACTGATGTTGAAGTACAGTACATATGCCGTTCTCCATGCTGTTATTCAAAGGGGCTAGAGTGGACAGGACTGGTCAGAGGGGCTAGAGTGGACAGGACTGGTCTGAGGGGCTAGAGTGGACAGGACTGGTCTGAGGGGCTAGAGTGGACAGGACTGGTCTGAGGGGCAGGAGAGTGGACAGGAGACTTTAGCACTGTCAGCCTGCTGATCTCTTAACAGACAGATGTTTGGCAGTAATGACATACACCACATGTCTCGCTGCCCCAATTCACTCACCCCAACATGGCCTCACACTGATGGTCACTTCACTCACCCCAACATGCCCGCACACAGATGGCCAGTTACCATGGAGAAGGTAAAGGGTGAGGTGGGCAGGGGTGGGGGGGTGGGGGACGGGGTCGGACTCTGAGCTCAAGCAGACGAGTATTTGTCTAGTTTAGTTTCTTTTCTCTGCGCTGACCCTGAGCATTTGCTAGCCACCAGGGAAGAAGGCACTGTAGCAGAGTTAATGAGCTGCACAGTATCCAAGTGTCTCGGAGGATCAGTAGCTCCGCACATAGCTGCAGACATATTGCCCATATCATTTACCAGTGTGCATTTGGACGGATGAAAGGCTTACTGCATTCCTCAGTGTGACTTCTCCCACCTCTCCAAAGGAGACAGAGGCAGATTCCTAGGGGCAGGGGGGTAGGCTTGGCCTTGCTTCAGGGTGCCACTATCTGTACCTCCATTAAGGTTTTGGACTAGGGGGTAAGTGGGCAGGGAAGGGGGCGCAGGGGGAGTCGGCCGAGTTACCGTGGTGATGGAAACAAACTCAAATGATGTCATGGGTGCATGGGCGGACATCTGCTTTGAACTGCGTGACAGAGAGAGTTTCTGCAGACGGAGCCATTTTCAAAAAGTGCCCCTCGCTATTACCACCTGAACCCCTCGCAGGCTGAAATGATTCCGGGAATCGCAGGGCCAGTAAAGGGGGGGGGGGATCAGCAGCGCGGGAGGCGGGGTAGCTTGGATGATGGGGTGGGCTGGGGGCAAGTGAGCTGGTAGGAGCCTGCACATCTTTGACAAGTCACGTATTTATCTATTTTTGCCACGTGTTTATCATCTTCCTTCAGTCAAATATGTGGCCAAACAGCTTCCTGGCTAATTACTCCAAATTGCTTGTTAAATATTCTGACAGAGTAAATAGACTTACTTGTGGAGCTATTCTGCTTGGCAGTTATACTGCATCTTTAAGTAGCAGTATTCATATCTCCTGTCTGGTATTTTGTAACACAGAGTGTTTTTCTTCCAAACCTGCAGGGTGGAGGGAGGGAGGGAGGAAACACCTTAAACACTGTTGACATGATGTGTCAGGCATGGAATCTGTGTGTTTGTGATACTTAAATATTTTATGATTCTGCCTGCTGGTAACATCTTGCCTGCAGCGTCGAGACAAGAGCAGTAATCCTCAGGAGCTTTGAGACGGAGAGAGATGGGAATAAGCCCTGATGAGCGCTGTGGTGGTGGTGTGTGTGTGTGGGGGGTATGCACACAGGCCTGCAGGTGAACCGGAGGATGTCTGAGACCACGGAGGCTCCTCCATAGCGCTGCTCAAATGCTGTCATCTTCTCTTCTCCACATCCAGTCAGCTTTAAGGAGGCACCTCCACTAGCCCTATGTATATTTCTCTTTCCCTCTCTTACCTTCTCTTTGTCCTTAACTTCCTCCCTACCTTTTGTTTCGTTTTTTTTTGTTTACATTTTTCTTGCTTTCTTTCTCTCATTTCTGTATCCCCCTCTCTCTCTCACTCTCAATATATATATATATATATATATATATATGAACTCTCCCTATAGCTAAATACCCCATGTCTGCTGAAAAACGAAGATAAATAAAATAAAAATATAAAGACGTTTTTCTGGTAACGCAAAATTTAGCAAACAACCAAGTACCTCTTGCACTCCAATGAATGCATTCATGATTTGAAGTCCTTTCATGGGACAAGTGATGGCAGATTGACACCTCGGACTGTTGTAAATTCTCATCAATGCCATGCCAAGTCAAACAGTCTGACATTCTGTAAATACATCCAGAGACATACCGACTTCCTTCCATTTAAATGTGGCGAAGTCCATGCACAAGCACGGCTTTTGAGCGCGGATAAAACATGCCTAGACCATTCGGTATACAGATGGGGACCTGACCATGCCTTGTGGTAGAAAAAATCACAAGCTATGCATGGTACATGTATAGTTACAACTGTTTTTTTTATTTATAGGAAAAATAAAATAAAAAATATTCTCCATAGTAAAATACTGCACATTTTGTGCAAATACATTTAACTAGCATCATTACTGCTACATAGCTGAACTCAATAAATTGTCATTTTGCCAATATAAATCTCCAAGGAACCTGAACAAATATATTTATAAAAGTACATATATACATATCACATTGACGTGTAGGACAGCATAAATATTGTACATTTCCTAACCTGGTTAATTGTACTGACTGAGTGATATCATTAACATATACTTGGGTGGCCTACACACACACACACACACACACACACACACACACACACACACACACACACACACACACACACACAGAGAGAGAGAGAGCTACTTGTCAATATCTCCAACACATACAGTCTTTTAGTCAAATGCAAAACAAAACAACTTACATCAGTGACAGAAACAAAAAACACAACATTACAAAAACGTATATTTGTATTTGCTTTTCTTTTTCCCCCATTTTAAATGTCAACACTAAGAATAAGCTTCACTTTACCCCCCTGGTGCCTTTAAAGTTGATGAACTGTTTCCAGTCAGGGTGTTGATTTTGCGACGGCAATATCCGAACAACGTTTGACTATGATCTCACTTGTATTTCTGCGCGCCGCTAATTCGATTTGAATAATCCCACTGACGAGGGCGAGCTGCCGGAGAACACAGTTCCCATTCGCGCCGCTGCTATGACGTCGCCCACTAGGAACGTGTCCCCCCGGCCGTGGCCGCCGTCCGAGACAGACGCGGCGGAGTGTGAGCTCCAGTGGATGTAAATAAACTCCGCCAGGGGCCCGGCGACGGCCTCTGTCACCCACTCACAGGTAAACACACACACACGCACACTTACATACACACACACACACACATAAACACAAACGCACACATACACCTTCCTGTGAACACTTTCTTCGCACTAGCAATTATATCAGTCACGGCGGCACTAAATCACCCTGAAAACAAGAAAAGTGCATTCCACCTCCCTGAAGCACACACAAAAACAACATACACACACACATACACACTTGCACACACACCCATGCACACACACACACACACACACATACATACACACACACACAGACTCATGCACACACGGGGAAACCTAACCTGCAGTGAAAAGGTCAATTAATAGAGTGTGCCCGCCATGTTTGTGTAGTTGCTGGTCAGTTCGCCCTGGGAATAGACGTAACCTGTGTTCTGCAGAGCGCCTAATGAAAGTCGACAAACTGTTTCCACTCAAACACAGAACAGTTGTTGTTTTTTTTTTCGTCCCCCATGTGATTCTCAACCAAGACACTTAGGTCACTTCCTCCATGAATAGAGGTCATTTATGCATTCTCTCCCAATATGAGTGACTTGCTATTTAATTGATTTCCCCTTAATGTCAGCCAGCTGTTATATGTCTCCCTGTGAAAAATAGGCCTCGGTATTCCTACTGGACCAAGCCGTTTCTGCACTTGCGGCGGTGCATCTGTGGCCGGCCAGACTGTAAAGGTATGATCCTCAAGAGTGTCAACCACAAGTAATTAGGGGACATCTCTTCCATAGGGGTCTCCTCCAAAACAACGAAAGTGCTCGCACTCGCGCTGAGCTCAGCCGTAGGAAGGAAAGGGGCTTGCTGTGGTGGCTGGTTTTTCCAATGGAGACATCCTCTTCTGACAGGACCACCTAGAATGTGTGTTTATTGTTGAAGAGCGGGGTTTTGGAGGACATCACCTGGGCATCTTGGTTACCGAAAAAAAAAAAAAAAAAAAGGAAGAAGACAGAGAAGAGAAAGATAGACAGATTGAGAGATTGAGAGGGGAAGAAAGACAGGCAGCTAAAGAGTGTTGAGGGTTTTGGGGGTTGGCCATGCAGTGGATGGGGGCACGTTTGGGAGCCCCCGGCCTGAGCACAGGGCCAGGGGTTTGGGATGGCTCGGAGCCGACCCCTGCCGAGGTGTCAATGTTATGACGTGCGCCTCTCCACTGTTTTCTCTCACAACAAGAGCACTTCATCTGCCCGGGTGGCCGGCCTCATAAAGGAGGCTTGATTTACGCGCCAGGGTTCAGACCGTCCGCCCTTGCTCCTTCCTGTTTCACTTACGCTCCACTTCCTGTGGGTCTGGACCTGCTTGGGAGGACAATAAATAACAAAAAAAAAAAAAAAAAAACCGAGCAGGAGAAAAGAAAGCGAAATGGCAGTCGTCTCTGAGAGGCGACGTAACTCACAAGTCTGCTCTCTCCGTGCAGAACAATCTAAACGCCACGATTGAGACCGTGTCACCAACTCCCGAGGATGAGCTACGCCAAACAAGAACCAAGCGATTCCAGCGCCGAAGAATTAAAAAAAACACACACACATATGAAATCACTCATAATGTCTGTTTATGAAAAAGAATAAATCATCTGTAATGACTTCGTTTATGGGAACTGGTGCTTCGCATGACAAAACCAGTGCGTTCTTTCTCCGAGCTCCGCGGTGCTTAGCACGACTTTTCCCAGAGCGGCTCCTAAGCGGACTGGAAATGTAATAAGGACTGACGGTCATTTCATGCTTCATGTGAACTCGCAAGTGGGCACCCCAAACAAAAGCAGCGTGTTGGAGATTCAGAACGTCACTCCTCGCTTCGCGGACAGAGTTTGGCAAATGGAAAACAGGAGGCCAATGTACACCATGTATTTGCTGTTAATAATGCTGACGTGAGAGGGATGAAAGGCTGGCTATGAGGATGAGAGAGAGGAGAGGACAGGAGCTTAGAGGCCCAGAGGGGCTTGTGGGACCCAGGCACGCAACAGCGTGTTTGTTTGATTACCATCTGAGCGAAATAGAGACTGCATGGGATATGTCATGAAACAGGCTGCGGAAGTATCCATTCAGTTAGCACGGATACATGCTACAGGAGGTCGATGGCCAAATCTCAGTATAGTCAAAGAGAATGGTTACAAACGTTTGTAGACATGTTGCCATCGGGTTTGAGGGATAAGAAACAGTCAAAGGGTCGGTGCAAACAATGGGTCATTGTAACAGTGAGACCTAGTCCCCTGAGTATATTTTGGAGGGATGAAACAACTAGTCAATGGCAGGAATGTGTGTGTGTGTGTGTGACTGGGGTCTATAATGGTCACACCTGACAAAATAACTAGGGCCTGGTTTGGTCTCGCCTGAATTGGGTGAAAACAGTTCTAAACATGTTTGATTCCAGAGTGCATGGGTCAAATTAGCCCCAGTACTCTACGTTAAGCGCAAACTAGTATTCATATAAAGAAAATGCAATACTAAAACACCAGTGATACTTAGTCCTCATTTAAAGACAATCTAACAGCTTATTAATGCTCTGAACTAAAACCTCCTGATTCAGATATGTGGCTTTCTGACTGTGTGTGTCTTTAAGTGAAACCCACAGGAGCAAACTCAAACTTATACGTCCCCTTACACACACACACACACACACACACACACACACACACACACACACACACACACACACACAACGTGCATACAGAACCTGCTGGGGTGTAGCAGCAGGCTGCTGTCATCGCCAGGCTGCTGACACTAGCGAGGAAACACATCCATTCTGCAAACAAGGCCACCAACACGCATGCACACACACACACACATACTGTATATTTATATATATATATATATACACACACACACACACACACACACACACACACACACGGACACACACACACATATATATATATAGTACTGTATATACACACACACACACACAAACACACACACTCTCTCTTTCTCACTCTCTCTCTCACACACACACACACACACTCAAAATCATATACAGAGGCACACAAACAGACATAAACACATACAAACACAAAACATGTACTCAGACATATACACACACACCCGCTGACAAACTACACAAGCCACATGCAGGCACCCGAAAGGTTGTTCTCTCATATCTGGGCATCAAATAGGGAAGCCCTTATGCCGAGTTGCCACTGCCAATAATCCCACAGCTTGTTGATGTTCCCGCACAAATATATCAGGTTGTAAAGGGCATCCAAGAGACACAGCCAATGGGTGAGGGAGGAAGCCTGTGTTAGATCACTCTTAAAAGGAAGGCAGCTTTGGGTAAACCGACAAGAAAAAAAAAAAAAAAACACAACTTCAAACTCTCCACTCATGAGTGGCAATGCTCTTAATGCTCTTTTATGCAACCACCAGAGTATTTTCAGGTGTGCTGAAAGTATTTCCTACCTACCTACCTACCCGGATAGCTGGACCTCTTATGATGATGTGGTGTGAGAGCATCCAATTTCTAAAACGATCTGAGCCTTAGGCCCTGTGTCCAAAGATAATTAAGGCTCTAATTTGAATGGTCATTTCCATTTTAATATTTAAAGCAAACACACTCTCAAGTGGCTCTTTGGGGCAAGAGAGAGTGTTTAAACGTTTCATAAATGTGCATAATGTATGCACAGACGCACGTTACAAATGAGGTTTTCTTTGCTAAGTGTCTGTGTGTGTTTTTGCATGTCACAGCCCATGATTGACTGTAGTCAAAAAGAAAACATTTTACTGCACGAGCTCCTGGGCATCAGGAAGGCATTTAGCATGTCTAAATAAAAGTTTGGCCTTATACTCGAGCTCTTTCACCTCAGCATGCCAATGAAAAGAAACAAAAAACAAAATGAAACAGAACAGAATCTCTTTTCCCCTTGACGTGATCATAAAACGGCTTGCAAGGCAGCCATTTGTACTGAGTGTGTTCTTCTATCATCAGACCTGGATACTAACCCTTCTAGCTTCTGAATCTGGCTCACCTCCGGCTCTCTTCCGGCCCACATCTGGTGCGCCCAGTCAGCCGTCACCTGGGTTTTATCCCACTCTTTCGAAGCTGTGAAACTGGAGAAACAGAATGGGGTTATGTGGTGAGTTTTGCCTGCAGGTTTCAAGCGGACACAAAAATATGTGAACAAATTTACATCTTTGCTGAGTTGCTGAGCAGGGATATTTGCCATGTGAGTTCACCAAAAGAAAAATAAAAAATAGAGAAACTGGTCTCTGGGATGAAATGAGTGTGAACTTATTTGTGCCAGTATGGATCCAGGTTTCATATTACACTGAGATCAGGCTCTTCTTTCAGTAGCTGCTACCTTTGTTATTATTTGAGAACTTCATATCTGAATATCTGCATGGAAATGTTAATATGAAATAGAAGCCGCCGCTTAGCCAGTGGTCTGTTAAGAAACTTGGCAGGAGGTGGGAGTTTATTTATATATTACATGTGTCGGGTCCAACTCACAGTTGGGTGCAATTCGTTCTATCAAAAGCTCCTTTTTCAGAGGCTGCTTACCTTTTTTGGCTACTGCAGCTCTTTTTCAGGTCTCTGTGGCCTCAATCCTGCCTATTAGGAGAAAATATTACAGTAAATGGCCATTTCCATATATTTTCATTACACAGAAATCAGCGATATTCAATGCCACTGAAAAAAATGTATGTTCTTTTCTACTTGGATGACCGTGTCTCAAATATTTGGACAATTTTACAGCGAAATGTGTACAGGTGGAGCGACACTAATGCAATAGTCATTTGAGTGGAGATGGCTGGCTGTAGTTATTTATGGATGTCGACCGAACTGGACTGCATGAGAACTGAGTCCATTTGAGTCCACACTAAAAGAGCAGTGTTAGGCGACCTAAGGTGGTCATATCTACAGAGGGCTTCTCTGTCTAACAGTTTAATCTATATATCCCTCTATGTTTGGCTTGGCTTCATCTATTTTTAATGTCACTTTTTTCCACACACTTACTACTTACACTGAACTTAAACTCAAGTTCTGCTAAGAAATTGTTTGTTACATTATTATGCAAAATTGCATGTCTGACATGACATTGATTTTGATATCAGGAAATTAAATATATCCATGCCAATGTCCAGGGTACAATATTTTAACCATAAGTAGCAGGACATATGTTAAAAAGACGATTACAATAAAAGTTTCATGGCATGTAATATGGACATTCCGGTGGTCTTTGCCGCATCTTCTGACTGGGTGTTCGCTGACCCAACTCAGCTTTCCAGCGCCGTAAAAAAAAATAAAACGAATCTCCGTAATAATTCTAACGTTCAGGAATGTCCAATAAAACAGCTTGAACATTGTTTTTCAAAGCATCAAAATCACTGTACGGTATAATCGGCCGGGCCCAGGGATCCCAGGCTGACTGCCCCCAGCGCCTGCACGAGAGCTCCACTGCCGGCGGGCGCGACCGCAGCGGCGCTCTCCAAGACATTTTTTCCAGCAAGATCACCGCCGCTGCTGTCTGTCCACAGTGACGAGGGGAGAGCAGAGCAGAGCAGACGAGACGAGCGGACTTCTATTCAACTGCCCTGTCCGTTGGCCCGTCACGTCTCTGCAGGCACACACAGCCTCGGGATCCCGCCCGCCGACAGGAAGCCAGAGAGGATATAAAGTGTCATGTTGTGTTTTGCTTCACATCTGTCAACTCCTCGCCATGTGAGGCAGTTGAGGGAGTACAGATTATCTATCTGACATCAGCAGAGAGAGATTAAATAAGAAAAAAAAAAACTAGTACAGGAAGCAATTCTTTCTTGAGTTGAAATACTCTGATTTTCTTGCGCTTTATTTGTGCCAGGTATTTTCTTCTCCGGGTTGCCACGGGGCGGGCAGGAAATGTAAGAGAAGTAGGCTTCCCCCGCGTTCCTCCTTCCACCGCGGCGTTTGATGAATGGCAGGCTCGGAGAGGGGAAACCAGCTTGGTCTATTTGGACTCCGAAGCCCTGACCAAAAGTCTTTTTATAAGCCAATAAATCCGACGGTGATGGCCACTGATGGATTTCAGTTTTAATTGCAGTGGACAGGCCCGAGTGAAATGGACGCTGCCGTGTGGGGGATGCTTACCGTGCGGCTACTCGGGCGGTACACAGGTATGGACTCAAACTGCCACAGCGGTTGTTGCCATTGGCAAACAATAAATGGCGAAGCTGGCAAGTGCCAGGTATCGGCGTTCCGCGGTGTTCTTCCAACATCATGGACATACACAGACACACACACACACACACACACACACACACACAGACGCACACACACACACACACACACACACACACCTGGCTGTACTGAGATGAACTACCCGAGGAAAGGACTGGTATTTATTCAAACGAGTGTTACGTCCATCCATCAGTACCGAGACCTCCCACGGCGCTACACTCTTTCAGTCAGTCAAGAGCCACTGTCGAGGGCCCAGGGCCTGCTCCACTTTCTTTGTCCCATCACACACCCTTATTCAATATTTCACTTGCAATTTTTATACACCTCAACATTTACATCTCAAAATCTAAACAAATTAGTAATGATTTATGAGGCCTTTGCACTTTTCCTTCTCTATCAAGTTGGATCAAGTAGAAGTGGATCAACTTTTTTTTAATCAAACACAGTCCTCCCTCCTTCTTGGAGCAGTTTGAAGAAGGCAGCCATTTTGTTGTGGGTGACCCCCTCCCGACTCACCCTGGTGGTCTTCTTCAGCTACTCTGCTCTTTGACCTCTGACCTCTACTGCTGCTGTCCAAGCCCCTCTGCTGAGAACTCAATAAGCCGTGGTACCTCTGCTGGCTGCGGTCACTCCAGCCCCAGCTGACTGGACAGAGACGAGGCGAGGGCTCACCCCATCTGGACTGAAGATGGTCCATGCAGGCTGGCCCGGTCTGGGGAAGGCCAGCTGGGGAAAGCATTAGCTGCTGTTCAGGAGTCCAAGCAATGAGATTATTACAAGTTAATAAAAGAG